>NC_053026.1:235677789-235831271 GCF_003073215.2 Triticum urartu
CTAGCAAATTTAGTAAATGGGATTTCAGATTTATCATATCTACAGAGAGAATTTACCTTTACTACCTGTGTCGGGTTATCAAGACCATGAGTTTCTTCAATAGGTAAAGGATTTGGATTATATGTTTCTTCAACAGGCGGTAAATTAAGACCATGTATTTCTTCGATAGGAGGTAAATTCTTAACATCTTCAGCTTTAATACCTTTTTCTTTCATAGATTTCTTTGCCTCTTGCATATCTTCAGGACCGAGAAATAGAATACCCCTCTTCTTCGGAATTGATTTAGGAATAGGCTCAGGAATTGGCTCCGGAGGTGTCCAATTATTTTCATTTGTCAACATATTATTCAATAGAATTTCAGCTTCATCCGGCGTTTTTCCCCTGAAAACAGAACCAGCACAACTATCTAGGTAATCTCTGGAAGCATCGGTTAGTCCATTATAAAAGATATCAAGTATTTCATTTTTCTTAAGAGGATGATCAGGCAAAGCATTAAGTAATTGGAGAAGCCTCCACCAAGCTTGTGGGAGACTCTCTTCTTCAATTTGCACAAAATTACATATATCCCTTAAAGCAGCTTGTTTCTTATGAGCAGGGAAATATTTAGCAGAGAAGTAATAAATCATATCCTTGGGACAACGCACACAACTAGGATCAAGAGAATTAAACCATATCTTAGCAATACCCTTTAATAAGAACGGAAATATTTTAAGGATATAAAAATAGCGAGTTCTCTCATCTTTAGTGAATAGGGTAGCTATATCATTCAATTTAGTAAGATGTGCCACAACAGTTTCAGATTCATAACCATGAAAATGATCACATTCAACCAAAGTAATTATATCAGGATCAACAGAGAATTCATAATCCTTATCAGTAACAAAGATAGGTGAAGTAGGAAAAGTAGGGTCAGGTTTCATTCTAGCATTTAGAGATTGCTTACTCCATTTAGCTAATAATTTTTTAAGTTCAGTTCTATTTCTGCAAGCTAAAATAGCTAAAGAAGCATCTTGATCAAAAACATAACCCTTAGGGATGGCAAGTGGTTCTTCATCATCACTTTCATCAGTATCATCAGATTCAATATTTTCAATTTCTCTAGCCCTAGCAAGTTGTTCATCACGAAAAGCACTAAGTGGCATAGTAGTATCAGGCATAGAGGTAGTTTCATCATAAGTATCATGCATAGCAGAAGTGGCATCATCAATAACATGCGACATATCAGAACGAATAGCAGAAGCAACTGTAGGTGTCGCAAGCTTACTCAAAACAGAAGGTGAATCAAGTGCAGAGCTAGATGGCAGTTCCTTACCTCCCCTCGTAGTTGAGGGACAGATCTTGGTTTTTGGATCGCTAAAGTTCTTCATAATGATAAGCAGATATATATCCCAAGTGGCTCAAAGAATAGATCTATGCTCCCCGGCAACGGCGCCAGAAAATAGTCTTGATAACCCACAAGTATAGGGGATTGCAACAGTTTTCGAGGGTAGAGTATTCAACCCAAATTTATTGATTCGACACAAGGGGAGCCAAAGAATATTCTCAAGTATTAGCAGCTGAGTTGTCAATTCAACCACACCTGGAAACTTAATATCTGCAGCAAAGTGTTTAGTAACAAAGTAATATGATAGTGGTGATAACGGTAGCAAAAGATAATAGTAGTAAAAGTAATATTTTTGGCATGTTGTAGTAATGATAGCAATAGCAATGGAAAAGTAAATAAGCGAAGAACAATATATGGAAAGCTCGTAGGCAATGGATCGGTGATGGAGAATTATGCCAGATGTGGTTCATCATGTAACAGTCATAACCTAGGGTGACACAGAACTAGCTCTAGTTCATTGATATAATGTAGGCATGTATTCCGAACATAGTCATACGTGCTTATGGAAAAGAACTTGCATGACATCTTTTGTCCTACCCTCCCGTGGCAGCGGAGTCCTCACGGAAACTAAGGGATATTAAGGTCTCCTTTTAATAGAGAACCGGAACAAAGCATTAACACATAGTGAATACATGAACTCCTCAAACTACGGTCATCACCGGTAAGTATCCTGATTATTGTGACTTCGGGGTTAACGGATCATAACACATAATAGGTGACTATAAACTTGCAAGATAGGATCAAGAACACTCATATATTGATGAAAACATAATAGGTTCAGATATGAAATCATGGCACTTGGGCCCTAGTGACAAGCATTAAGCATAGCAAAGTCATAGCAACATCAATCTCAGAACATAGTGGACACTAGGGATCAAACCCTAACAAAACTAACTCGATTACATGATAGATCCCATCCAACCCATCACCGTCCAGCAAGCCTACGATGGAATTACTCACGCACGGCGGTGAGCATCATGAAGTTGGTGATGGAGGATGGTTGATGACGACGATGGTGACGGATTCCCCTCTCCGGAGCCCCGAACGGACTCCAGATCAGCCCTCCCGAGAGGTTTTGGGGCTTGGCGGCGGCTCCGTATCGTAAAACGCGATGATTTCTTCTCTCTGATTTTTTTCTCCCTGAAACTCAATATATGGAGGTGGAGTTGGAGTTGGAGAGGCAACAGGGGGCCCACGAGGCAGGGGGCGCGCCATAGGGGGGCAGGCGCGCCCTAGGGGGGTAGGCGCGCCCCCACCCTCGTGGCAAGGTGATGGCCCCCCTGGCCTTCATCTTTGGCAGGTATTTTTCTTATTTTCTGAAAAGTGTCTCCGTGAAATTTCAGGTCATTCCGAGAACATTTGCTCCTACACATAAATAACACCATGGTAATTCTGCTAAAAACAGCGTCAGTCCGGGTTAGTTACATTCAAATCATGCAAGTTAGAGTCCGAAACAAGGGAAAAAGTGTTTGGAAAAGTAGATACGTTGGAGACGTATCAGGGAGTCTTGTGGGTGATCAGCCCATGAGTCATCTTGAGCAATTGGCGTCAATGGACGACTAATGCTGATGAGTTCGCTATTCGTGAGAACAGACGATGATACCACATTGTGTTCGATCTGAGGAAGGACTTCATCATCATCAACATTGTCTTGATGACCAATGTCTTCAGCTGCGGTGGGGTCAACAGCTGGAATGTCTTCAACTTTTGGAGCCTCTATGGAAGCACGCTCATGAACTATCAACTGTCGCTCACGATGTTCAGATGCATGACGAGCCACTGAGATTGGCTCGACAACAAGGGGCTCTGTGGGATCAGCCCGGTCTTTCTTCTTTGTCTTTCTCTTCTTGGTCGGTGGAGCATCATCAGTGGTGGCCTTGGTCTTGCACTTTCGGGCTTCGGCTTCAGCTGCCCCAGTTTTCTTGAGCTCTGAAGCCACTGTGGGGACTTTAGGCCTCGAGCCTATCATACTGGCCGGGAAGACAATGTGAGGTTCTTCATGCCTTGATGCTTCTGGTTGGGCCACAGCAGACTTCTTCTTCTTCTTAGCAGCCATTCTGGGGTCGATGCCTGGTCGCCCCAAAGCCTTGCGCTTTTCAGCTTCATTGTAGCCTTGAACACATTTGGCAGCAAGATTCTTCATGCGCTCACGAGAACCTTTTGCTTCTTCACGTTTCTTCCGGAACGCCTCCTTGAGCTCATGCAGCATGACCTTGAAGTTTTGGACGTCTTCCACGTTGAGCTTGGCCTTGTGCTTCTTGAACTGAGCCTTTTCATAATCAATCTTGTGCTTCAGCTCAACAATTTTCTATGCAAGAGCCAGCTCAGGAGCAATGGCTCCATGGAAAGAGAAGCTGAGGCCAATTGGGAGCTAAAGATCATCAAAACCGAGGTCTAGGCTGTCAAACCACTCATCAATGAACTTGTACAGGATCTCCGCATCAAAGATTTCTGCCTCTTGCTTGCTCTTTATAAGCAGCTCAAGAGCATCATCGCCAAGATCGTCGTCACTAGACAGATCAATGGCTTCGTTCTCGTTCCTCAGAACGGTAGTAGGTGTGAATGCTTGACTAGTTGGTTGCATGGGCTTCTTCATCTTGTCAGACTTGGAGATACGAGAGAGATCTTCAGACTGCACACTGGCTTCAGGGGGTGCAGTGGCCAGAGGCTTCGCCCGCGAGACCTTTGGTGCGGAGGAGGGCTTTGAAGCCTTTGGGTTCTTTTGCTTCACAAGCTTCGGTGGTGCAGGCGCTTCGTCAGAATCAGCGTCATCTGAAGAGTGATCCACGACTGCCCCTTGAACCTGAATGTGAGTGATGAGACCTTCAAGGTTGTAGAAGGGCCCAACAATATTGGGTTCAGCATCACGTGTGCCGTTGGCACGAGGAGCAGAGGGACCGGGGTTGAAGTCTAGCCCTAGTGACTTCTTGTTCTCTTTGGCAAAAGTTTTGGCAAACTGGAAGTTGCTCTTAAAGAGATTGTCTTCACGACACCATAACAGAGAGGATGGGTCGGCATTAGCAGGCTGAGGTCCATGGATCATGTAGGGGTAGAAGCCTTGAGCAATAGCTTCGGACTTCGACTTGCGCTGTAGACCTTTGTATATAATATCTCCCCTGGGGCCCTTGATGGCATTCTTTTCAGCATATCCGTCAGTGACAAATCTGTACTTGAACCATTCCTCTGCCCAATGTCTTCGAATCCATTGGATTCGGTTCTTGCGTTCTCCATAGGTCTCTTCTGGATCTGACTTGTATAACTCATACAGATCCGGTGGCAGGTCCTTAGCAGTGTTTTCACGGTGCTGTCTGCCGCCCTTCCTGACTGATTTTTCTGTTGCCATGAAGTTCAGACTGAAAGGCTTCAGAACATGCAAAGGCTTCCTTCTGCTGGTCAGACAAGAATTAGCTTCGGGATTATTGATGTGATGCTGTAAGAACTTTGCAAATGAATGCAGACTACGAGAACCAAGGGATTATCCCACGGGCATGTACCTGTGACAACATTAGAGATCCAAGGGAAGGGGAAGAGGTCATATGCATTCTCAGAAGATTTTGAAGATAAATCAGTTTAGAAGACATTGACCTCATAGTGCAAAGATTTTCACTCATATGTAGAGACTTGGTTCCAGATTTGTACGAATCCATGGATAAGTACAAGTGAGGAATCTAACTACTTTGTGAAGCATAAGTGAACATACTTGGCATTTTATGAGATTCAGAAAGGAATAGATTCAATGTGTTGGGACAGAAACCACTTGTGGTTGAAAAAGATGAATATATTGGATCAAAAAGGACTGTAAAAAGAGTTTTTATTTACCACACGAGGAACTGCTAGATGGAGTAGGAGATGAGACCGAGCAGTTCGATCTTCCGTGCCCTAACTTGGCGACGGAGGACACCTACGGCAACGGCGGAGAACACGATGTCCGTGGCCGGCGTGAGGACGGTGTCGGTGAGGTCACGGAAGCTAAGCGCTTCGTCGCCGGCATCGTCGAGGGCTAGCGGTGGCGCTAGGGTTTGTGCGAGAAGGAGAAGTGGAAGAAGAGATAATGACTGGGGTGTGGCGTGTATTTATAAGGACAGGGACAGTGCAGCGTTATTACGCAGGTGCCCCTGGCGGTTCACATCTGAAGGACACATGGCGAACATGCAACACATTGGAGGTTATTCCATGTTCCCACGCACGCCTGGATTGTCGGGTGGTCGTTCCTGCTTCTCTGGGTTTCAGACAAAAAGGATTGATCATTTAAAATAGATTTAATGTTTGTCTTTGTATCTTCTGCTGACAAGGACGCAGCAAAGACATTTGACAGTTTCAATAGAATGCATATGATTTGGATAGATAGATTTGAGACGGGAGCATAGAAAGGTTAGGGTCCGATCACATTCACTTAGTTCAAAAGATCCAAACGAGAAGACATAGCTATAAGTGAATGTTGTAGAGGACAGAATGCAAATATATGAATACATCCGAATAAGACCAAATCAATATAGTGAAGATAAACATGAATTCATGTTAATATTGAAGACAAACCAAATGCGAAGACTTTGCAAATGTAACGCCAACAGAAAACACTCCAAACAAAAGTTTGGTGGTGGCGTTACCCACCGTATAGGAAGTATTAGACCCAGACACGGCGCACAATTATCATGGCGCTCCGAAGTCAAATTCCACGTTAATGTATTCACACTTAGAGTGTAAGTCTTCATTATTTGAAGATATATGTTACTTCGTGTGTTGCTCATCTAAGTCATCAACATGCATAAGTGTCAGGATGTGTGCATGATCACAGGACATTTGAGGATTCCAAAATATTTAGCTCACACCGCAACTTGCAAAACCTTTTCTCATCCAAGGGCTTTGTGAAGATATCAGCCTGTTGCTCTTCAGTGTTGATGTGAATGATATCAATATCTTCCTTCATGACATGATCTCTGAGAAAGTGATGACGGATCTAAATGTGCTTTGTCTTCGAGTGCTGAACTGCGTTGTTGGCAGTCTTGATGGCGCTTTCATTATCGCAGTAGAGTGGCACTTGATTGAGATGAATGCCATAGTCTTTGAGTGTTTTCTTCATCCATAGAAGCTGAGCGCAGCAAGATCCAGCAGCAATGTATTCAGATTCAGCAGTGGAGAGAGATACACAGTTCTGCATCTTTGAAGACCAACACACAAGTGATAGTCCCAGAAAGTGACATGTGCCTGATGTAGACTTGTGATCCACCTTGTCACCAGCATAATCAGCATCCGAGAATCCAACTAGATCAAACTCTGAGCCCTTTGGATACCATAATCCTTGTGTTGGGGTGTAAGCCAAATATCGAAGAATTCGCTTCACAGCTAAGTGATGCGGTTCCTTTGGTGCCGCTTGGAATCGGGCACACATGCAAACACTAAGCATGATATATGGCCTAGATGCACATAAATAAAGCAAAGAACCAATCATGGAGCGGTATACCTTTTGATCAAACTCTTTACCATTGGCGTCAGGACCCAGATGACTTTTGGTTGGCATTGGCGTCGTATAACCTTTGCAGTCTTGCATTCCAAACTTCTTCATGCAATCTTTGAGGTATTTCTCTTGAGATATGAAGATCTTGTTGCATTGCTGCCGTATTTGAACACCAAGGAAGAATTTTAGCTCACCCATCATGGACATCTGATATTGCTCTTGCATGATATGTCCAAACTCATCACTGTATTTCTGATTAGTGCAGCCGAAGATAATGTCATCCACATATATTTGGCACACAAACAGATCACCATCATATGTCTTCGTGAAGAGTGTGGGATCCAGGGAACCAGGTTTGAAGCCTTTGCTCTTCAGGAAGTCCTTGAATGTGTCATACCAAGCAGTGCCTTGTTGAGCTTGTAAACCATGTCAGGATGTTTTGGATCTTCAAAACCAGGCGGTTGTGCAGCATACACTTCTTCTTCAATCTTGCCATTGAGAAAGGCACTCTTCACATCCATTTGATACAGAAGGATGTTATGATGATTTGCATAGGCTAGCAGTATGTTTATAGCTTCAAGCCTAGCCAGAGGAGAAAATGTTTCATCGAAGTCAATTCCTTCAACTTGAGTGTATCCTTGAGCAACAAGACGAGCCTTGTTTCTGACAACTTGACCATGTGTGATGCCCCCGATTTAATCGTACACTAATCATACAC
This sequence comes from Triticum urartu, assembly GCF_003073215.2. Lineage (NCBI taxonomy): Eukaryota > Viridiplantae > Streptophyta > Magnoliopsida > Poales > Poaceae > Triticum > Triticum urartu. The sequence goes on from NC_053026.1 coordinate 235,685,347, forward strand.
GCAAACGTGTACGATCAAGATCAGGGACTCACGGGAAGATATCACAACACAACTCTACAAATAAAAAGTCATACAAGCATCATATTACAAGCCAGGGGCCTGGGAGGCTTGAATACAAGAGCTCGATCATAGACGAGTCAGCGGAAGCAACAATATCTGAGAACAGACATAAGTTAAACAAGTCTGCCTTAAGAAGGCTAGCACAAACTGGGATACAGATCGAAAGAGGCGCAGGCCTCCTGCCTGGGATCCTCCTAACTACTCCTGGTCGTCGTCAGCGGGCAGCACGTAGTAGTAGGCACCTCCGGTGTAGTAGGAGTCGTCGTCGAAGGTGGCGTCTGGCTCCTGGGCTCCAACATCTGGTTGCGACAACCAGGTAGAAGGGATAGGGGGGAAAGAGGGAGAAAGCAACCGTGAGTACTCATCCAAAGTACTCGCAAGCAAGGAGCTACACTACAATGCATGGGTATCAAATGGAATAAGGTTATCATAGGTGGACTGAACTGTAGAATGCCAGAATAAGAGGGGGATAACTAATCCTTTTGAAGACTACGCTACTGGCAACCTCCGTCTTGCAGTATGTAGAAGAGAGTAGACTGTAGTCCTCCAAGTAGCATCGCATAGCATAACCCTAACCGATGATCCTCCCCTCGTCGCCCTGTGAGAGAGAGACCACCGGTTGTATCTGGCACTTGGAAGGGTGTGTTTTATTAAGTATTCGGTTCTAGTTGTCATAAGGTCAAGGTACAACTCCAAATCGTCCTGTTACCGAAGATCACGGCTATTCGAATAGATTAACTTCCCTGCAGGGGTGCACCACATACCCCAACACGCTCGATCCCATTTGGCCGGACACACTTTCCTGGGTCATGCCCGGCCTCGGAAGATCAACACGTTGCAGCCCCACCTAGGCTCAACAGAGAGGTCAGCACGCCGGTCTAAACCTAAGCGCACAGGGGTCTGGGCCCATCGCCCTTAGCACACCTGCACGTTGCGAACGCGGCCGGAAGCAGAACTAGCCCCCTTAATACAAGAGCAGGCTTACGTTCCAATCCGGCGCGCCGCTCAGTCGCTGACATCACGAAGGCTTCGGCTGATACCACGACGCTAGGATACCCATAACTACTCCCGCGTAGATGGTTAGTGCGTATAGACCAAATGGTCAGACTCAGATCAAATACCTAGATCTCGTTAAGCGTGTTAAGTATCCGCGAACGCCGACCAGGGCCAGGCCCACCTCTCTCCTAGGTGGTCTGAACCTGCCCTGTCGCTCCGCCTCAAAGATCCACTCGCGGGTGCTCCTACGAGCAGACCCGTCTTTAATCACCACATGTATCATGTATAAAGTATATAGTATATACCCGTGATCACCTCCCGAGTGATCACGGCCCGATAGTATAGCATGGCAGACGGACAAGAATGTAGGGCCACTGATGATAAACTAGCATCCTATACTAAGCATTAGGATTGCAGGTAAAGGTATCAACAGTAGTAGCAAGGATAGGCTATGCATCAGGATAGGATTAACGGGAAGCAGTAACATGCTACACTACTCTAATGCAAGCAGTATAGAGAAGAGTAGGCGATATCTGGTGATCAAAGGGGGGGCTTGCCTGGTTGCTCTGGCAAGAGAGAGGGGTCGTCAACTCCGTAGTCATATTGGGCAGCAGCGGCGTCGGTCTCGGTGTCTAGCGAGAGAAGAGGGGGAAGAAACAATAAATACTTAAGCAAACAGATGCATAGTGATGCATGACATGACAAGTAACGGCGTTAGAGGTGCCCTAACGCGGTAGTAGGTGATACCGGTGAAGGGGGATGACATCCGGGAAAGTATCCCCGGTGTTTCGCGTTTTCGGACAGATGAAACGGAGGGGGAAAGTTGCGTGTTCGCTATGCTAGGGATGTGTGGCGGATGAACGGGCTACGTATTCGAATTCGTCTCGTCGTTCTGAGCAACTTTCATGTACAAAGTATTTTCATCCGAGTTACGGATTATTTTATGTTAATTTCTAAAGTTTTAATTCATTTGCTAAATTATTTTAATTCAATTTAAGTAGTAAAAAGCTATGTGTACACAACAGAAGCCAGCCACAGCCTATGACCTGTGGGGCCAGGAGACCCAGTTGACCAAGTCAATGGTTGACTGGTCAATGGTGTGAATAGTGCATGTGAGACCCACATGTCATTGTCACAATTTAATTAAAATAGGCTTAAACACCTAAGCTAGTTAATTAGGTCAAATTAAGCAAGGTTAATTAATTAATTCACTTAACTATTTCCTTTTATTTTCCATTTTCATTTTTCTCTACTCTTATCCTTTTATCTGATTTACAGGGGGAGGGCCCCACCTGTAAGTGGCTCAGGCCACCTCCCTCCTGTGCACGAACGCGCACAGGGAAGGGCAGGGGCGCGGTGGCCGAACCCGGCTCCGGCGAGGCCATGGTCGAGGCCGGCAGGACGGAGACGTGGGGCGGCGGGTGCGCGCCTGCAGTGGAGCGTTGCCGAGGGTGCTCGGCCATGAGCAGCAGAGGGTGCGGCCGGGGACGCAGCAGCTGCGGTCGCCGGTGACAGCGGCACAGGAGGAGAAGCAAGGCGACCGCGGGCGTCGCTGGGTGTGGCGTGGACGTGTTCGGACAAGGCGCGGGCGAGCACGGCCATAGCGCGGGGCTGCGGACACGCGCGGGCGGCGTGTGCAGGGCTCAGCCAGGCACGGCCCGAGCGCAGCAGGGGCGCGGTGAGGTCGCGGTGAATCGGTACGGCGCGGGCGCGTTCGATCTATAGGGAAGAGGAGAGGAATGGAGGACGGCGGCTCACAGGGGAGCAGGAGGGGCATGGCAGCGGGCTCGTGGAGGAGTCGGGGAGGTCCGGCGATGCGGCACCGGCGACGAAGAGGACGACACGCAAGGACGGTGGCCACGGTGAGTGCCGGCGGCGTCAGGGACGGCACCGACGACATGGACGTGTGGTAGGGGCGGGACGCGCGAAGGATGGCGGGGCGCCGGTGGTAGGAGGCGGGGGCGCAGAGGCTCGCGGTGTCTGGGGGCGCGGCGCGCTCGCACGGAGTTGGGCGTGCGCCCCTCGATCCAGATCGGGGGGAGAGGGAAGAGACGGGGGGGGCGAGGGGAGTGGGGTGAGCGAGTGGGGCGACGGGTGGTTACGGCTAGGGTTTCGGGGGTTAAGGGGAGGGAGTGGGCCGGCCGGCTGGGCCGGTGGAGGCCAGCTGGGCCACTTGGCCCAGCAGGGGGGGTCTTTCTTCCTTTTCTTTCTTTGTTGTTTTGTTTTGTTTAGACCTTTTCTTTTTATTTATTTTCTTTTCTATCTTATTTCTAGTTTCTTTTAATCTTTAGTTTTTACAAAAATCACCACTAGTATCTAAAGTAGTATTTATAAACAAAGTGCTGTCACATCAATTCTTAACCCATAATAAAATATTTTAATATTTTATAAAATCCAATAGGTATTTGTTTAATTGTTTTCACTACTGTTTTAATTAGTTTAGAGCCCTTAAACATTTTATCAAGGTTTGGTTTCTCCATCGTATTTACACATGATTTATCTGACCCACCTTGAACATTTTGGTTTCGTTGTTTGAAAACTTTTATTATTTGCCTTTAATTGAATTTTGAATTTGAAACGGTTTTGAACTAACCCGAGATTAACTAAACTGACAGAGGTGACGTGTCACCATTAACGTGAGATTACTGTAGCACGATTATCCGGGCGTCACACCATGCTCAACTTGCTTGTTGCGATATATCCATTTAGTGCCTATGATATTGTGTTTATAAGGATCATGACGCTTGACCAGTTCCCATACATTATTCAGCTCGAACTGTTGCAGCTCTTTTTGCATAGCTTGAATCCATTCAGGTTCCATGAAGGCTTCATCAACTTTCTTGGGTTCAGATATTGAGACGAATGCAAAGTGCCCACAGAAATTTGCTAGTTGTGTTGCCCTTGAACGAGTGAGTGGACCAGGTGCATTGATGCTACAAATATCTTCTCAATCTGTACTTCCTTTGCAACACGAGGATGAACTGGATGAAGATTTTGCTCTTGCTGATCATTGTCATCGTTTGAAGGATTGTCTTCAGGCTGAGCATTGTCTTCAGGTTGATTAGGTGCATAAATGATAAGTTCCTCTTCAAGCTGTACTTCAGACAATATGATTTCTCCAGTTCCCATAAGCTTGATGGATTCACTAGGTGTAATTTCATCTAGCACACTTGGCAGGTGCTCTCTTTGCGAGCCGTTAGTCTCGTCGAACCGCACATCCACAATTTCAACCACTTTATAGTGAAAGAGGTGAAGACTGTAGGAGTGCGAATCCTTTCCGTAACCAAGCATAAAACCTTCATGTGCTTTCGGTGCAAATTTTCAAGTGTGATGTGGATCCTTGATCCAGCACCTAGCACCAAATACTCTGAAGTAACTGACATTTGGCTTCTTACCAGTGAGGATTTCATAGGATGTTTTCTTCAGAAGCTTGTGAAGATAAACATGGTTGATGACATGGAATGCAGTATCAATAGCTTCAGGCCAGAACTTTCTTGGTGTCTTGTATTCATCGAGCATCGTCCGAGCCATCTCAATGAGTGTTCTGTTCTTGCGTTCCACGATGCCATTCTGCTACGACGTGTACGGAACTAAAAACTCATGAGTGATGACCAATGTATCAAGATAAGTGTCGAGGCCGGTGTTCTTGAATTCAGTACCATTGTCACTTCTGATGTGCTTGATCTTGACGCCATAGTTGTTCATGGCTCGATTGGCGAAGCATCTGAAGACATCCTGCACTTCATTCTTGTAAAGGATTATATGTACCCATGTATATCTTGAATAATCATCAACAATGACGAAGCCATAGAGACAAGCAGTAGTAGTAAGGGTAGAGTAGTGAGTAGGGCCGAAGAGGTCCATGTGTAGCAGTTCGTAGGGTTGAGTCATTGTCATGATTGTCTTCGAGGGATGCTCGGCCCTCGTCATCTTTCCAGCTTCGCAGGCACCACATAAGTGATCCTTCTTGAACTTGACGCCCTCGATGCCTATGATGTGCTTCTTCTTTGCAAGAGTATGCAAGTTCCTCATCCAGCATGCCCTAGCCTCCGATGCCAGAGCCAGCACTCTGAAGCTTTTGCAAGAATACATACGGCAAGCTGTGGTCCTGCTGAGAAATCTACCATGTACAAATCATCTTTCCGATACCCTTCAAAGACTAGAGACTTGTCAGATTCCATTAGAACAAAGCAATGATATTTTCCAAATATCACAATCATGTTCAAATCGCAAAGCATTGAGACATACATTAAGTTGAAACCAAGGGATTCAACAAGCATCACTTTATCCATGTGCCGATCCTTTGAGATTGCAACTCTACCTAGACCCAATACCTTGCTTTTACCAGTGTCAGTAAATGTGACGTGATTTTTTTCAGATGGACGTAAAGTTGAGTCCATGAGAAGACTTCGTTCGCCAGTCATGTGATTAGTACATCCACTATCAATAATCCATTCTGAAGCAGCTGGTGTCATACCCTACAGTGCAGTTAGGGGGATAGGCTTCACGAAGAGCATTGTGAAGCATAAAAATTTGACGAGCAAGTGGATTATGAAAGCTGAGATCGAGGTTAGGACTGATAGGACAAATAGCAAGCGACTCAGGAACAAAATACATAATAAGACCATTCGGGCATCTCATCTTGTGCCCTACAAGATGTTTTAGGTCCCCAGCAATAGCTTCAGATGCATTTAATTTTCAGCTGGAGACCTTTCCCTGCAAAAGAGAGTTAATGTTTCTTAGCCACCCACATCTTCAAGGGTGGCTTCGAAGCAATGAGTCTAAGTGCAGCATCTAAGAACTTTGGCTTTGAAGCTCTAGCAAATAGTTTTGCAGGAGGTGAATAATACTCATAGGAATAAGCAGAGTAGTTCTTGGTCTTATGAACATGGCAGTTTGACGAAACACGCTCATATTCACAGGCCTGGGTATGATTTCCTTGCAAAACATTTGTGTTAGTGTGACTCAGGTGAGTCCTCTGTCTGTATGAAGCCTTTGGACCGTATGAAGCCTGTGGTCTGGGGTTTGTCTTCTTCCCTTGTGGTGTCATGACGACATTCACAGGAAGATTCTCTAGACACCTTTCGGGCACCCAGACTTTCTTCATAGGTGGACCATTCCCACAGTTAGTACCAATATACCTGGCAAACACTTCACCATTCTGATTCTTAAATAGTTTATAGTTTGCATTAAAGGATTCATCAATGACAATAGGATAAGCACAAGTGAAGCCAGATAGGGTGGATGGATCCACTGAAGGTTCCTTTGCAGCAACCCATGTGGTTTTGGGGTACTGCTCAGGCTTCTAGTAAGAGTCATTAGCATTCATTTTCCTTTCGAACCCAACACCCTCTTTCCTAGGGTTTCGGTTCAGAATCTGCCTTTTGAGGACATCACATAGTGTCTGATGCCCTTTGAGACTTTTGTACATCCCTGTTTCAAGCAATGTCTTCAACCTAGCATTTTCATCAGCAATAGCAGTGGCATCCCCAGCAGAGGGGTTAGTTACCACATCAAAAGTTGAAGATATTGCAATAGTAGCAGCAGTAGAACATTCAGCAACAGAAGTAGTGTTATCACGCTCAAGGCATTTAAGACATGGTGGTTCAAATCCTTCCTGAGCGGGACTGATCTGTTCAGCGCGAACTGACTCGTTTTCCTTTTGACGATCTTCATGAACCGCTCTCAATTTCTCAAGTTCTTGCTTCCTTTGAAGATAATCATAGGAAAGCTTTTCATGAGTTTTTGAGAAAGTTTCATGAAGATTTTTTATGTATTCAATTAAGTACTGCGATCAAGTCATTTCAGCGTCGAACAGGTCATCGCTCTTGTCTAACAATTTTTGAATATGTTCCATAGCTTTCTGTTGTTCAGTTGCAATTTTGGCAAGTGTTTTGTAGCTGGGTTTGGAACCACAATCAGAGTCATCTTCACTGGATGTTTGAAAGTAGGCATCACGGGAGTTTACCTTGGCACCACGTGCCATGAAGCAGTAGGTCGGAGAGGATGGCTTGGGTTCGGGAGACATTGTTTTAAGTGACTCCTTGAAGTCGAGGAACAGGGATCCTGGCGTGTCCGATGACCTTCATAAACATTAGAAATCCGATCCCATATAAGCTTTGCATTGCAGAGATGCATGATGCGCCTAAACTCATCTCTGGACAGAGAGGAGCATACAATGTCCTTCGCCTTGACATCCCGCAGAGTGACTTTTGAATGTCTTCGGCATCCGCCATCTTGCATAAGTCGGTGAGGCCAATCTCCGTGACCGTCCAAAGCTCACTTTCCATTGAAAGGAGTCGCTTCCTCATCATAGTCTTCCATTTGGGATAATCAGTGCCATCGAAGATAGGGCACGCAGCGGAGACTTTGATTATCCCTGCAGTCGACATAGCTAAAACTCCAGGTTGTTAAACCGAATCACACAAAACAAGGGAGTACATTGCTCTGATACCAATTGAAAGTGCTAGTTATCGACTAGAGGGGGGTGAATAGGCAGTTTTTATGGAAGTCTTCAAAACATGGGAGTTTCGAAGACAAATGATAGAAATGAACCTATAACCATGCAATGGAAGGTAGACTACACTAGACAAGCCATAGTCAAGTATTCAATGAAGTGAGAGCACGAAGACTAATAGCAGCTAGGTGGTACGGATCAGGATGGAAGGTAGTATGAAACCAATCTAAACAAACAGTCACAAAGTGAAGACAAATGGACAATGCAAACAGGCAATGACTTCACAAGGACCAACTGTAAATAAAGAGATGGGAAGGATAGAACCAGTGGCTTGTTGAATACAATGATTTGTTGGACCAGTTCCAGTTGCTATGACAACTGTATGTCTGGTTAGGGAGGCTAAGATTTAACTTAGAAGACCGTGTCTTCACCTTATTCCCCTTGAGCTAAGGACACCCAATCCTCGCCCAATCACTCTGGTAAGTCTTCAAGGTAGACTTCCAAACCTTCACAAACTTCGTTCACCGGCGATCCACAATGACTCTTGGATGCTCAGAATGCGACGCTTTACCGGTTGGAGGATTCACAGTTCTCAAGTGTGACAAGTCTTCAGATCACACAGACAGGAAGACTTCAGTGATGCCTAACACTCTTTGGCTCTGAGTGTTTAGGGCTTTGTCCTCGCAAGGATTTCTCTCTCAAAGGCTTCAAGGTGGGTTGCTCTCAAACGACAAAAGCCGTGCACTAACTCTGAGCATCCACCAATTTATGGTGTAGGGGGTGGGCTATTTATAGCCACTAGGAAACCTGACCTGATTTGTCCAAAATGACCCTGGGTCACTAAGGAACTGACACGTGTTCCAACGGTCAGATTTCAAACACATGCGGCAACTTTACTTGGGCTACAAGTAAAGCTGACTTATCTACCTCTGGATAAGTTTTGCTCTCATTTTCTTTGCTCGAAGACATAGGATTTTGGTTAAGCATCACTTTAGTCACTCTGACTTTGTTCACTGGGACCCCACTTAATAGTATGTTGGTTCCTGTGACTCAACAAAGAAGAAAAGGAAACAACGAAACAACTAAGTCTTCGCACTCCATAGTCTTCATGCGATGTCTTCTCTTGTCGTAGTCTTCAATGTGAATATCTTCACATACCACCTTTGTCTTCAATGTCTTCATACATTTTTAGGGGTCATCTCCGGTAGGTAAACTGAATCAATGAGGGACTACTACATGTGTTATCATGCAATTCCCACAAACACATTAGTCCCTCAACCAGGTTTGTCGTCAATACTCCAAAACCAACTAGGGGTGGCACTAGATGCACTTACAACATCGTCCTTAGAACAAACTCTGGGCAAATTATTTTCCGGCATCCAAGTTGTGCCGAAAAAAGAGGGGGGCATGTGTTGACCACAGATTTTGGCACGGTCAAGAACTTAATTAATATGTCCTCAAATGGAGAAGTGATCTACATAAAAAAGTTTCGTATTGTTGATATGAACATCTTTGAAGTTTGGGCCATCGCCATCGGATCTCATCTTGAAGGAAAAAGTTGTGTTTGAAATACTGAGATTTTGTATTCAGGACACTGTTCGGCTCATTACGCCCCTAACACTGCCCTGTATGGAAAAATGATCTGCACGGATCGTCTTCGTCTCGTTGAAATGATTGATTTTGATATAAATATTGTCCCAATCCGAGGTCGTATGCAAAAGGTAGAGCCCGCACAGCATGACCCTTCAATGGGCAAAATATGATGCCCGAAACCAGACACATGTGTGGGTATGTCTGATAAGCTGCATGAGTATTTAGCTGTTTTGCTGGAGCAATTTGACCCTGAAGATGACCTCTGATAAAAAAACTTTCAACATGAAAGTTGTTCACCTCATCGAAACGGTCAAGATTGCTTTTGGGATCGTTTCCATCTGAGGTTGTTTACCACCACAAAAAAGACCCGCAAGGTGCAGCCAGTTTAAACCGAACAATTTTGGAAAGTTTGGAAAAACCCAATCCAAATTTGACTAGGGTTTTGAACGTGAATCCAAGCCTTTTCCTTGCATGGGAAGTCCAGCCGCCTCTTATATACCTAAGGGGTGACGGCCGATTGAACAACAACACACAATCGAACAAATAAATATACTACTTTTTCAGTCTACGTTTTATCTCCCCACCGTTTTTTCTCTCTCGTTCTTCGCTGTTCTTCGTGTTTGAGAGATGAAAGTCTCGAGGCTCTAGGGGCAAGCAAATCGACCTAGGGCAGCCCATAGCTGCCGCAATCTTTGACGGGGTCCCTCCCAGGTGCGCGGGGTTTCGGGTCTACAAAAGCGCCCGCCGACTGTCTTACGTATCGCGCTGTCGGTCGGGTCTCCTTCGACGTGAGCTATGGTGCATCACCCCCTGTGTCGAGGGTACTCATGACGTGTTCATGTGTCAATACTAGTGAGCAATAATAAGATATCCCGAAAGCTAAAATTTGTCAAAACAATCATGATATAATATGGCAATAATGGTATCTCGCTCGTCCTTTCTGTGACCGCAAAACATAAATGCAAAGCACCCCCAAAGTTCTAGCAGCGACTAAACATTGTAATTCATGGTAGAAGAGATCTAGTCATGATGCATTCAACATTAACTATACACAATTCATGGGGATGAAAATAGTGCTCTCAAGTTTGGTGCTTATTTGAAAGGTGATGACTCAACATAAAAGTAAAATAACATAAAAGTAAATGTATAGGCCCTTCGTAGAGGAAAGTACGGATTTGCAGAGGTGCCAGAGCTCGAAGCTTAAATCAGAGATAATATAATATTGGGAGGTATACCCTTGAAGTCAACGTTACGACCAAGAGTTTTCAATATCTTTGATACTAAATAAATTAGCAGCAGTTCCCAAGCGATAAAAGTAAATGTTACTCCCCCTCCACCAACAAACACAAGCCATGGTTAACCAAATCCATGGGTACCTTCCATACCAACAACAGTCCTGGGGGAGTTTTATTTAATTATTTACAATTTTTTTATTTTGGGACTGGGTATCCCTATTACCAGCCCTCTCATGCAAGGATCATGAGAATAACCCTTTTAGCATGGAAGATACTGACCACCCCCTGTCGCTCCATGAGCGGTCCAGGCACACAAAACATATGTTCATTTGAACTTTTAGAGGTGGCACATGCAAATTTACTTGGAACAGCAAGATAATACCGAATATAGGTAGATATAGTGTGCTCATCTGGAATAACTTTGGTATAAGGATTTTGATGCACTAGCAATGTTCCCGCTTAGTACATGCGAAGGCTAGAAAATAGGTAGGGTAGCGACCAGCTAGAGAGCGAAAACGGTCATGAGCATGCATTTTGGATAATCAAATTGAATACTAGCATGAGTAGGATATAAACACCATGAACATAAATATCGTGGAGGCTATGCTGGTTTTGATTCAACTCATGCATGAACATGCGCAAGTCAAGCCACTTGAAACATTCAGAGGAGGGTACCATATCATCATACCACATCACAATTATTTTGATGCATGTTGACACCCAAGATAAATCATTATACATTCCTAGCTACTTAAGCATGGCATGAGCAACTATAATCTCTAATTGTCATTCCAAACATGTTTAATCATAATGTGCAGAATCATGGATACCGAGTTAAACATATTTACAAAAAAAAAGTTGAGTTCATACCCGCTTTTCCCTGCCACAGTAAGTTCATCAAATATCATCATTATTGCCTTCACTTCCACAACTGAATGATATGAAAATAATAATAGTGCAACAGTGTCATGGACTAAGCTGGAGACTGCAGCATTTTATTTAGAGGAGAAGATAAAATAATAGGGATAATTGATTTATGCCCCTAGTTGGGTCACACTTGATAGGTTTACCCCTAGTTTCCGAAAACACTTGTTCTTGCCCAAACCACTTTGCTCCTCTTATGATTTTGCCCTTTGACTGTTTGACCATCACTTTGAAAACTTCATAAAAATTCATACTAACTCAGAAAAATTCAAATAAGATATCAATTTTTTTAGAAAAGCATCACCTATATGTGCATGTCATTTGCATTCATGAAAAAAGTGTTGGCCAACCCCCATCTTAGTTTTAGCTCATATGATCTTAGCATGAACAGCAAAATATAAAAAAAATTCAAAAAATTGAAAAAAAAATTGTGGCAAAGTTTAACCAATGTTTTGAGTGCTTGCGAAGTTTCATGAGGGAATGACATTCGTGGAAGTCTTGGCAAAAAAACAAAAATCAATGCTCCAAAATTTCATTTTTTTACCATGATTTCCACGAATGCCATTCCCTTATGAAACTTGGTAAGCACTCAAAACATTGGTCAAAGTTTGCCACCAAATGTTTTTAGAATTTTGAGAAGCTTTTTAGATTTTACTGTTCATGCTAAGATCATATGAGCTAAAACTGAGATGGGGACTAGCAACACTTTTTTCATGAATGCAAATGACATGCACATATAGGTGATGCTTTTCTGAACATTTTGATATCTTATTTGAATTTTTCTGATTTAGTATTATTTTTTATGAAGTTTTCAAAGTGATGATCAAACGGTCAAAGGGCAAAAGCATAAGACGAGCAAAGTGGTTTTGGCAGGAACAAGTGTTTTCGGAAACTAGGGGTAAACCTGCCGAGTGGGACACAACTAAGGGCACCAAAATAATATGTGTTGTTGTTAGATCAACAATAATGCACATGAGAGCCACTCAACTTTTTCATCATGGTCATCTCCTTGGTACGACTCAACAAAAAAAAGAATTTCAGAGAAACACACTGATTTTTTTTGGAGTTTTTAGTTTTTCTTAAAAAGAGAAATTTAAGAAATAAAAACATAAACGAGAAAAACTATTTACATGGGAAAGCTCCCAACAAACAAAATAAGAAATGGGGAATCTTTTTGGGGTTTTCTTTTAATACTACAACTAAATCAAACTAGAAAGAAAAATCAAAAGAAGCAGGAACTATTTTTGGATTTTTTTTCAATGTTTTTCAAACACATAAGAAGAAAGCGAGAAAATAAATCTAGCATGGATAATACAATGAAAAAGTATGAACACCAACAGCGACAATGAAATGTGTGAACATGAATATAATGCCGGTCGAGACACGTGATGTTCAATACCTAGTTGACGAAAAAAGGCATTGCTAAGTTTCTCGTATTCACAACCTAATTGGACTGGACACATAGGATTTTGCGAGAGAGAACTTGTTCAACATGTGGAAGGAAATCATGAAACATATCAAACATGTCACTCTTTTTTCTTAAGAAGATAGATCCAAATGAATTAGCTATACATAGTTTTGGAACCCACTAGAAGAATTCTTAACCGGTCTCAATACATCTGAAAAGACAAGTTCCAAAGGAAAATAGGAAACAATAGATGATATAAAAAAGGTAACTGTTGTGACTTTCATTGTTGTCATGCATTTCAAATAATATTCAAGGACCTAATTGAGGAAGCTAATTTATTTAATGCCCAAACATGTTGAACTACTTGAGATGCCGGATGGCCAAGCCGAGAATGCCAATCTTTCACTGTGATTGTGACCGATTTGAGTGCATGGAAGGAGTATGGCTGGATTTGGTAAAGTCCATCCTCAGATTTGCATCGAAGAAGAATTATCTTGGTGGCTAAATCCTTCATAAGAAAATAAGTGGGATAATACTTTAGATAAGCATTATTATAGTGATAAGACGACTAACAAAGAGGATGTTTTTATCCATGTTAGGGAAATGAAGAACATTGCAAAGTTGGAATGTGGCAGAAGGAGTCGGAAGGAATGCATGACCCCGATGAGATATAGGCAAATTGGAATCATCAGCTATATGGATGCAGCTCGGCACGTGTACTTCTCCTGCGTGGTGAGGCGATCCAGATCAGATGTGATGTTGTTTGTTGCTTTGGTGTTCGTATATTAGGTTGGATCACCTAGGATGGACGGTGGTGATACTGTTGCCAGGCCCGGTATCCTGGTTTTCTATGGCTAGAAGGCAAAGTTGAAGCGTTGGATACACTCCCACACACGATGCCCCATACTACAGCAGAGCTGGCCACGCGGATGACCATCCTTGCATCCGCCATGGTGACCGCGGTCATCACAGGCGTGGCCATGGTGACCGCGGTGATTACTACTCAAGGTTGCCGCGATCACCGTGGTAGAAGTAGTTGGTGCCTTGGTAGTCACCGTTGTTGTCGTGGCCCTTGCTGTGATAATCACCCTTGTCACATGCGGTGTAGTTGATAGACGAGTGGCCAAAGGCTTGATGCAGACATGTAGCATTATACTCGCGATGCCGCTCAAAGCCGATCATGTGGGAGTATAACTCCTCGAGCGTCATGACATCAAGGTGTGTGGTGGCGGCGGTGATGAGCAGCTCATAGTCTCTTTCAGGGCAGGTGAGGACGGTGGTGATAATGTCCACATTGCGCATAGGGTGGCTGGGAGCAGCAATATGATTGGTGTTCATCCGAATCTTGTTGAAGTACTCAACCATGGATACATTGCCCTTGCGAAAATTTGCTATCTCGAGCTTGATCTGGACAACAGTAGCATGGGAGTGGGAAGAGTACATATGCTCTAGGTTCTTTTAGATCTGACGAGAGGTTTGCAACATGATCACTTGTTGGAGAATTTTCTCGGTGAGAGAGGCGAGGAGGTAGTTGAAGACGATCTGGTGATGATGAACCCAGTCAGCGTACGCGGGGTTAGGCATCCTCTCTCCTTTGTCATTAGTAGGGAGGCGCTAATCACGAGATTGGATGGAACCATTGAAATAGCCAAGGGAGTTGGCAATGCGCAAAGGAGGAAGAATCTTGGCCTTCAACATGAGCTAGTTGCAATTGGTGAGGCAGGCAGTGAAGAGGCTAGCAGAGGGAGCAGGTATGCACTGTTGGGGAACGCAGTAATTTCAAAAAAAATTCCTACGCACACGCAAGATCATGGTGATGCATAGCAATGAGAGGGGAGATTATCGTCCACGTACCCTCGTAGACCGTAAGCGGAAGCATTATGACAACGCGGTTGATGTAGTTGTACGTCTTCACGATCGACCGATCTAGAACCGAAGGTACGACACCTCCATGATCTGCACACATTCAGCTCGGTGAAGTCCCGCGAACTCACGATCCAGTAGAGCTTCGAGGGAGAGTTTCGTCAACACGACGACGTGATGATGGTGATGATGTTGCTACCGGAACAGGGATTCGCCTAAGCACCGCTACAATATAACCGAGGTGGATTACGGTGGAGGGGGCACCGCACACGGCTAAAAGATCAATGATCAACTTGTGTGTCCATGGGGTGCCCCCTCCCCCGTATATAAAGGAGTAGAGGAGGGGTAGGGCCGGCCCTCTCTATGGCGCGCCCTAGGGGAGTCCTACTCCCTCCGGGAGTAGGATTCCCCCCTTCCAAGTAGCAGTAGGAGAGGAAGGAAGGAGGAGAGAGGGAGGAAGGAAAGGGGCGCCGACCCCCCTCCCAATTAGGATTGGGCTTGGGGGGCGCACCTCCCTCTTTTCCCTGCCCTCTCCTCTATTCCACTAAGGCCCAATAAGGCCCATATACTCCCCGGGAGGTTCCGGTAACCTCCCGGTACTCCGAAAAAATGCCCAAACCACTCAGAACCATTCTGATGTCCAAATATAGGCTTCCAATATATCGATATTTATGTCTCGACCATTCCGAGACTCCTCTTCATGTCTGTGATCAAATCCGGGACTCCGAACTACCTTCGGTACATCCAAACACATAAACTCGTATAACCAATCATCACCGAACGTTAAGCATGCGGACCCTACTGGTTTGAGAACTATGTAGACATGGCTGAGACATGTCTCCGGTCAATAACCAATAGCGGAACCTGGATGCTCATATTGGCTCCTACATATTCTATGAAGATCTTTATCATCAAACTGGATAACGGTATACGTTGTTCCCTTTGTCATCGGTATGTTACTTGCCCGAGATTCAATCCTCAGTATCTCAATACCTAGTTCAATCTCGTTACTGGCAAGTCTCTTTACTCGTTCCGTAATGCTACATCCCGTAACTAATTCATCAGCTACATTGCTTGCAAGGCTTATAGTGATGTAAATTACCGAGAGGGCCCAGAGATACCTCTCCAACAATCAGAGTGACAAATCCTAATCTTGATCCATGCCAACTCAACAACCACCATCGGAGACAGCTGTAGAGCACCTTTATAATCACCAAGTTACGTTGTGACTTTTGGTAGCACACAAAGTGTTCCTTCGGTATTCGGGAGTTGCATGATCTCATAGTCATAGGAACATGTATAGTTATGGAGAGAGCAATAGCAACAAACTAAATGATCATCGTGCTAAGCTAACGGATGGGTCAAGTCAATCACATCATTCTCTAATGATTCGATCCCGTTAATCAAATGACAACTCATGTCTATGGTTAGGAAACATAACCATCATTGATTCAACGAGCTAGTCAAGTAGAGGCAAACTAGTGACACTCTGTTTGTCTATGTATTCACACATGTACTAAGTTTCCGGTTAATACAATTCTAGCATGAATAATAAACATTTATCATGATATAAGGAAATATAAATAACGACTTTATTATTGCCTCTAGGGCATATTTCTTTCAATCTCCCACTTGCACTAGAGTCAATAATCTAGATTACATTGTAATGATTCTAACATCCATGGAGTCTTTGTGCTGATCATGTTTTGCTCGTGAGAGAGGCTTAGTCGAGAGGCTTAGTCAATGGGTCTGCAACATTAGATCCGTATGTATCTTGCAAATCTCTATGTCTCCCTCATTGACTTGATCACGGATGGAATTGGAGCGTCTCTTGATGTGCTTGGTTCTCTTGTGAAATCTGGATTCCTTTGCCAAGGCAATTGCCCCAGTATTGTCACAAAAGATTTTCATTGGACCCGATGCACTAGGTATGACACCTAGATCGGATATGAACTCCTTCATCTAGACTCCTTCATTTGCTGCTTCCGAAGTAGCTATGTATTCCGCTTCACACGTAGATCCCGCCATGATGCTCTGCTTGGAACCGCACCAACTGACAGCTCCACCATTTAATAAAAACACGTATCCAGTCTGTGACTTAGAGTCATCTGGATCAGTGTCAAAGCTTGCATCGACGTAACCATTTACAACGAGCTCTTTGTCACCTCCATATAAGAGAAACATATCCTTAGTCCTTTTCAGGTATTTCAGGATGTTCTTGACCGTTGTCCAGTGATCCACTCCTGGATTAATTTGGTACCTCCCTGCTAAACTTATAGCAAGGCACACATCAGGTCTGGTACACAACATTGCATACATGATAGAGCCTATGGCTGAAGCATAGGGAACACCTTTCATTTTCTCTCTATCTTCTGCAGTGGTCGGGCATTGAGTCTGACTCAACTTCACACCTTGTAATACAGGCAAGAACACTTTCTTTGCCTAATCCATTTTGAACTTCTTCAAAACTTTATCAAGGTATGTGCTTTGTGAAAGTCCAATTAAGCGTCTTGATCTATCTCTATAGATCTTGATGCCCTATATATAAGCAGCTTCACCGAGGTCTTTTATTGAAAAATTCTTATTCAAGTATCCTTTTATTCTATTCAAAAATTCAGTATCATTTCCGATTAACAATATGTCATCTACATATAATATCAGAAATGCTACGGAGATCCCACTCACATTCTTGTAAATACAGGCTTCTCCAAAAGTCTGTATAAAACCATATGCTTTGATCACACTATCAAAGCGTATATTCCAAGTCTGAGAGGCTTGCACCAGTCCATAAATGGATCCCTGGAGCTTGCACACTTTGTTAGCACCTTTTGGATCGACAAAACCTTCTGGTTGCATCATATACAACTCTTCTTTAATATATCCATTAAGGAATGCAGTTTTTCCATCCATTTGCCAAATTTCATAATCATAAAATGCGGCAATTGCTAACATGATTCGGACGGAGTTAAGCATCGGTACGGGTGAGAAGGTCTCATCATAGTCAACTCCTTGAACTTGTCGAAAACCTTTCGCAACAAGTCGAGCTTTGTGACAGTAACATTACCGTCAACGTCAGTCTTCTTCTTGAAGATCCATTTATTCTCTATGGTCTGCCGATCATCGGGCAAGTCAACCAAAGTCCATACTTTGTTCTCATACATGGATCCCATCTCATATTTCATGGCTTCAAGCCATTTTGCGGAATATGGGCTCATCATCGCTTCCTCATAGTTGTAGGTTCATCATGGTCAAGTAACATGACTTCCAGAACAGGATTACCGTACCATTTTGGTGCGGATCCTACTCTAGTTGACCTACGAGGTTCGGTTGTAACTTGATCAGAAGTTTCATGATCATCATCATTAGCATCCTCACTTACTGGTGTAGGAATCACTTGAACTGATTTCGGTGATGAACTAATTTCCAATAAGGGAGAAGGTACAATTACCTCATCAAGTTCTACTTTCCTCCCACTCACTTCTTTCGAGAGAAACTCCTTCTCTAGAAAGGATCCATTCTTAGCAACGAATATCTTGCCTTCGGATCTGTGATTGAAGGTGTACCCGACAGTCTCCTTTGGGTATCCTATGAAGATACGTTTCTCCGATTTGGGTTCAAGCTTATCAGGTTGAAGCTTTTTCACATAAGCATCACAACCCCAAACTTTAAGAAACGACAACTTGGGTTTCTTGCCAAACCATAGTTCATAAGGCGTCGTCTCAACGGATTTAGATGGTGCCCTATTTAACGTGAATGGAGCTGTCTCTAAAGCGTAACCCCAAAATGATAGCGGTAAATCAGTGGGAGACATCATAGATCACACCATATCTAGTAAAGTATGATTACAACGTTCGAACACACCATTACGCTGTGGTGTTCTAGGTGGCGTGAGTTACAAAAATATTCCGCATTGTTTCCAATGAAGTCCAAACTCGTAACTCAAATATTCGCCTCCACGATTAGATCATAGAAACTTGATTTTCTTGTTACGATGATTTTCCACTTCACTCTGAAATTCTTTGAACTTTTCAAATGTTTCAGATTTATGTTTCATTAAGTAGATATACCCATATTTGCTCAAATCATCTGTGAAGGTGAGAAAATAACGATATCCGCCGCGAGCTTCAATGTTCATTGGACCACACACATCAGTATGTATGATTTCCAATAACGCTGTTGCTCGCTCCATTGTTCGAGAGAACGGAGTTTTAGTCATCTTGCTCATGAGACATGGTTCGCAAGTACCAAGTGAATCATAATCAAGTGATTCCAGAAGTCCATCAGAATGGAGTTTCTTCATGCGCTTTACACCAATATGACTTGAACGGCAGTGCCACAAATAAGTTGCACTATCATTATCAACTCTGCATCTTTTGGCTTCAATACTATGAACATGTGTATCACTACTATCAAGATTTAGTAAGAATAGACCACTCATCAGGGGTGCATGACCATGAAAGATATTTTTCATATAAATAGAACAACCATTATTCTCTGATTTAAATGAATAACCGTCTCGCATCAAACAAGATCCAGATATAATGTTCATGCTCAACGCTGGCACCAAATAACAATTATTTAGGTCTAAAACTAACCCCGAAGGTAGATGTAGAGGTAGCGTGCCGACGGCGATCACATCGACTTTGGAACCATTTCCCACGCACATCGTCACCTCGTCCTTAGCCAATCTTCGCTTAATCCATAGCCCCTGTTTCAAGTTGCAAATATTAGCAACTAAACCAGTATCAAATACTCAGGCACTACTGCGGGCATTAGTAAGGTACACATCAATAACATGTATATCAAATATACCTTTCACTTTGCCATCCTTCTTCTCCGCGAAATACTTGGGGCAGTTCCGTTTCTAGTGACTAGTTCCTTTGCAGTAGAAGCACCCAGTCTCAGGCTTAGGTCCAAACTTGGGTTTCTTCACTTGAGAAGCAACTGGCTTGCTGTTCTTCTTGAAGTTCCCCTTCTTCCCTTTACCATTTTTCTTGACCCTGGTGGTCTTGTTGACCATCAACCCTTGATGCTCCTTCTTGATTTCTACCTCCGCAGCCTTTAGCATTGCGAAGAGCTCAGGAATCATCTTATCCATCCCTTGCATATTATAGTTCATCACGAAGGTCTTGTAGCTTGGTGGCAGTGATCAAAGAACTCTGTCAATGACACTATCATCAGGAAGATTAACTCCCAGTTGAGTCAAGTGGTTGTGGTACCCAGACATTCTGAGTATATGTTCACTGACAGAACTATTCTCCTTCATCTTGGAGATATAGATCTTATTGGAGACTTCACATCTCTCAATCTGGGCATTTGCTTGAAATATTAACTTCAACTCCTGGAACATCTCATATGCTCCATGATGTTCAAAACGTCGTTGAAGTCCCGGTTCTAAGCCGTAAAGCATGGCACACTGAACTGTCCAGTAGTCATCAGCTTTGCTCTGCTAGGTGTTCATAACATCTGGGGTTGGTCCTGCAGCGGGTTTGTCACCTAGCGGTGCTTCCAGGACGTAATTCTTCTGTGCAGCAATAGGATAATCCTCAAGTTACGGACCCAGTCCGTGTAGTTGCTACCATCATCTTTCAACTTAGCTTTCTCTAGGAACGCATTAAAATTCAATGGAACAACAACACAGGCCATCTATCTACAACATCATAGACATGCAAAATACTATCAGGTACTAAGTTCATGATAAATTAAAGTTTAGTTAATCAAATTACTTAAGAACTCCGACTTAGATAGACCATGATCCATATCAACTAAACCATGTCCGATCATCACGTGAGACGAAGTAGTTTTCAATGGTGACATCACTATGTTGATCATATCTACTATATGATTCACGCTCGACCTTTCGGTCTCCAGTGTTTCAAGGCCATATCAGCATATGCTAGGCTTGTCAAGTTTAACCCGAGTATTTCGCATGTGCGAAACTGGCTTGCACCCGTTGTATGTGAACGTAGAGCTTATCACACCCGATCATCACGTGGTGTATCGGCACGACGAACTATAACAACAGTGCATACTCAGGGAGAACACTTATACCTTGAAATTTAGTGAGAGATCATCTTATAATGCTACCACCGAACTTTGCATATGAACGTAAAGGAGGGATCAGAGATATCAAATGCAATGAAGACACTGTGATTTTTGGCGTGGTTCCGGTAGGTGGTGCTATCATACGTCCACGTTGATGGAGACTTCAACCCATGGAGGGTAATGGCTGCCCGAGTCCACGGAGGGATCCACCCACGGAGGGTCCACGAAGAAGCAACCTTGTCTATTCCATCATGGCTTACGTCCATGAAGGACTAGCCTCACTTAGGGTAGTTCTTCATGAAGTAGGCGATCTCCCTCCCTTACAAACTCATCGGTTCAACTCGACAAGATCTTAGAGGCTCCCAAGTGACACCTAACCAATCTAGGAGACACCACCCTCCAAAAGGTAATAGATGGTGTCGTTGATGATGAACTCCTTGCTCTTGTGCTTCAAATGATGGTCTCCTCAACACTCAATCACTCTCTCACAGATTTGGCTTTGGTAGGAGAAGGATTGGAGTAGAAAGCTGTCGGCGTTCTGGGAATGGGGGTCCCCAGACTTGCTTGCCTGCGGCCCATGGCGCGGCTCTGCAAGCGGGCCCGTACGGCCCATCTTCACCTACAAGAATTCAAGACCCTCGCGAGGGGGGCCAAGCCTCGTGAGGCGGACGACACAAGACCTCCTCAGGAGCAGCCTCACCAGACTGGCTTGCGAGGGGCGGAGAGATCAAGGCAAGGCAAACCTCGCGAGGTTCCAATGACGTGAGCCATGACGATCGAGATCAGGCGGGTGCCAGGCGGGCGCCAACGCTCACAGTGTCCTTGTTTCCTCTTTAGTGTTAAGGAGGCAAGCGCAGATGAAGAGTACCGAGGCATCAAGCAAAGATTTCCATATCGGTGCAACGAGACCAAGACCAGCAGCACGGCAGGACGGAGGCCACCGTGGAGCCCAGGACGACGTCACCACTAGAGCCTTTGGCAGGCGAAGATTGCTTTTGTCAGGATAGCTTGTACTAGCTGTCCCCTTTCAAATTGGCCGTTGTTGGCTCCCTTCCCGCTCAATATTTGGGGAGAAGACCAGGGCCTCTATAAATAGGATTAGCCACCATAGTAAGGGAGAGAGAGAACCGGAGCCATCTCAACTTGGACTAGATCCAACCCATCCTCACACCCACCAAGCACAACAACACCTCTCCTCAGGAGGCTGTTCTTCCCCTTGTACTGTTCATCATCAGCCCAAGAGGCAATCCACCACACCACACTGGAGTAGGGTATTACACCACAATGGTGGCCCAAACCAGTATAAATCTTGTGTCCCTTGTGTTGCGAGTTCGTCGAGCTAGCCATTGAGATCGCGAAGTGCTTGAGGGCGTGATCGGTGAGGGAGAGATCTTCGCGCGCACCCCAGTGTTCGAACCTTAAGGGTTTTGCCGAAACCCGAAATCCGACATTTGGCGCGCCAGGTAGGGGTGCGCCGGAGCTCTTGTTCCGCCAGTTGATCCGCTCGTTGGTCCCCCGACACTCCGCGACTCCGATGTACAGCGACTCAAGGAACAACACCGCCCGCTCAAGAAGACCTCAAGCTAGCACCCCAGGCAGCACGTGCACCACCAAACACTGCGGGGCGTGGGCGACGCGGTCAGCCGCCGTCCGCCCTTACTCCGTGACAAGTGCGGGCAACCGCAAGAGCCTCAAGCCACGCCACAGCCACGGCACCACACACCCAACGAGAGCAAGAAAACATGAGGGCTGCACTCACAGTGGCTCGGGAGCTGCTGCGATGCCAATTAATGGAGAGCAGCCGGGATGCATTACTAGAGCGCATCGCTGAGCTCTTGGACGTTGTGGCCTCGGGAGCACCACCTTTCTGCTCTCTGCTCACACCTCAAGCCGCGGCCGGGCCGCATGGCGGGCCTCGCCGTGCCCGCGTGCCCACGGGCGTGCCACCAGGCTTCACTGACACAAGCGCAACCAACGGGGCTGGACGCTCGCTCGCACCCGTGCCACCTCCGGCGGCGCGGGCACAAGCGCTGCCACCTATGGCCCCGGTGGGATGCAACCCTACCATCCTCAACACGGCACGCTGGGCGGGGAAACATGGAGCGTGGGGCACTATGGCGAGGTCTTTGAGGCGACGGCCTCGAAGGCCTACTTGCCCCGCATGGTGGACCAGGAGTACATGCTGGAGGACGACCCTGGCTCGTTCCTCGAGTCGGGCTGGGAGGAGGAGGCGCTAGAAGCCGGCACCTTTCAGGAGCCCTATGGATGCCTCACCAACCACGGCGGCGACAACAGCTACAGGGTACCACTAATTTCTCAGGAGCAGGCTTACGCTAACCATGGGACGTAGGAGGATCAGGTCGCAGCGGTGGATGGCGGCCCCAGCTCGTTGGCCTCCCTGCCGCCAGGGGGGCACGCTGGGGGCTGCATGAGAGGGGTCTAGAGCAAGGCCCCTCCCCGCGCCGCACGAAGCAAGGCGTCCCCCAAAGGTAGGCCCTCTGCCGGGGAGGTGCTCCAGAGCCTTCCCCCGGCAGAGGACCCGTGGTCGCCGAGGGCGCTGCTGGCGTCCCATTTGCCCCTTGGTGTTGTGCAGGTTATCGGTCGCTCCCAACGGTGGTCGAGGGAGGCGCAAGGCGGGGCCCTCGTCTGGCGATATGAAGTAAGGCTCATGCCTATGAAGGTCTCTGCTCGTGACACTCTCATGTCATAATGAGTGGGGCTGTACACGCCTCGGAGCCTCAAGAGTGCCGCCCTCGGGTCTCGGGGGCTCCCTCCCACGTCCTAGTGGCAGCACTTAGCTCCGCGCTGGTGAGAAGACTCGAAGACAAGAATACTATACTAGGCGCCGGACGCGGCCATTTTCTTTGGATCTCTTTTTTGTAACCCTGCCTTCTGGATTTAGATTTAAGTTGAAGTTGAATTTTCATCGATGCGCGCTGGGGGTGCCTTTTATCGTTCGAGCAATTTCTTGCTATCTGATTCTTGCCTTAATTTGGAGTTCGCTCCTGTTGCTTCCCCCTCGCAGGCCCCTCGCGAGCGGGGCTAGGCATGGCACACGCGCGCCACGCGATGTCGCGCCACGGCTAGTGCTTGCTTATCACGCGGCCCCCTCGGGCGTGTCGACGAGTTCCTCAGGAGCTTCCCGGAAACTCGCAATCTCACGAGTCGGTTTCTGGCTCATCCAGGCTAAGGTAAACCGCAATAGCAACTTTGCCCCAGGATACGTGAGTTCACGAAGACACATATTCAACTCGACCTAACAAGATAGAGGCAGTAGTATATTTACATGAGGGGCTTCCCCTCCAAAAATGCTCTTACAACCTCAAGGGCTGCGCCCGAGCCTTTGTGTGCAGGACAAACAGCTGGGAAACACGGGATCAGTCAGACATGTCGCTTGCCACGTCCCCCAGATCGCCCTCAAACGCGTCGCTGGCATCACTGCCACCATCGCTGGCATCACCATCACCTCCACCAGCGCCACCATCACCGTCGTCGACCACGTCACCCGTGTCCGCCGCGATCACCACCCCATCATCATCAGAAGTGAAGGCCCTGACCAGCGCGTCCACATTGTCTTCCACCCATCGCGACAGGTCACCCCGGATGGCCTCGGGTACGAGAGCGATGGCGGCGTCAAAATCGAAGTCGGGGTCGATGTTCTGGAGATGGCTGAAGACGCGGGAGAACGCATGCCTGAGCAGGCCGCGGCTCCTCTCTTCAACAAGTTGGCGAGCTCTGTCGGAATGACTCTCCAGGTGTGTCACCACGTCGGTGAAGAAGCGAAGTTGGCTGGTGTAGTGGTTCACGTGGGGATGAGGAGCATTCTCATCACAGATGTAGCCCAGGGCGATATTGGCCATGTTCCTGAGGTCATGGAGCATGGGGGCGTGCACGCACTCCAACATCCGCCGTTGAAGCACTTCCTCCCTGTTCTACCGCGTGACAGACTCGGCGTCAGCAACTCGCTACTGAAGGGGGAGCAGCTCGGCGCGGGCGGAGGCCAGTTCGGCCCGCGCCGAGACCAGGGCGGCTGCGGCGGCCTCCTCTCGCCACTCCACCTCGGTCAAACTGGACTTGAGGGCAGGAGTCCTACCAGCGGCCTGAGCTTCCATGAGCTTCAGCTTCAGGTCGTACCTGCCCTCGAGATCCGGGCGAGCCTCGGCCACTTGGCGATCGACCTCCTCCTGGGCCCTAGCCTCACACGTGCCAACGACATCCTCCGCTTGGGCAACTTCACGCTCCCTCGTCTCCAGACGTTCAAGCTCAAGGCTACACTCCACGGCTTCCAGCGCCAACGCCTCCTCGCGCTTCCGGATCTCTTCCTCTTCAGCGTGCGTCCCCCTCAACGACGCAAGGATGGCTCTGCGAGCCTCCACTTGCTGATCGAAGGAGGCGCTCCAGGCTTGGATCTCCCACATGCGCTTCTCCGCGGCCTCACGACAGCGGTTAGCTTCTTGAGACTCTTCCAGAGCTTGGGAGCAGGCCTCACGAGAGGCTGCGAGGGAAACTTCGGCCTTCACATTATCAAGCTCGCGCTGATGGCCCCCGAGGTTGATAGCCACCTTCAGCTTACACCGCCCCTCCACCAGCCGAAGACCCTCGGCCAGGAGGTGCGCGTCCATGTCCACGAGATCTTCACCAAGCCGGTTCATCACGCCCATCACCTCCTGAAAGAGCTTGTGGAGGACGACACTCCATTCTTGCGCCGACTTAAGCATGCTGCAGACTCCGTCCTCTACCGCGGGGACCGCAGATGGGGCTCGAAGCAGCTCGCCCCCTCTCAGCAATGGGCTGGGGGCTGGCGCCCACCTAGTTGCAGGCCATGCCTGAAGTGGAGCCCGAACGAGTGGAGGCCCGCTGCTTGAAGAGGATCCCAAGACCGAAGCCACCCAGCCACCGTCCACGACCAGGGGAGGAACCCTTGGCACACTTGTTCTGTTCCAAGCAAGGCCGTGAAGGAAGGACGGAGAGGGCGCGAGTTCAAGACGCCTTGTCGACGGGCTGGCGCGAGTTCAAGACGCCTTGTCGACGGGCGTGAGTTCCAAGCAAATCTCCAGTGAGCAGCGCGCGGGCTTGTAGCGCTCGAGTCTGGCGGGAGAAACGAGGCGAGAGGAGGCTACTTCTCTGGAGATTTCACGTCCTTGGCGGAAGGGATCCTGAAGAGACGTCGTCAGGAAGGGAAGCAACACGCGGAGAATCACCAAGATAAGGTACTTACTCGTCAACGGCAATGTACTTCATCCGTTTTAATGGCCCGAAGGTGCCGCTGCCATGGCTTGGGGACCCCTTCCTCTTGCGGAGCTCTTCGAAGTCCACGCGAAGCCGACCAAAGAACTGGACATGGCGGCCAACACGAGGCGCAACTGGAGAAGTGCTCGAAGGGGCAGCCTCAGGAGCGCCAAGCTGAGGGGAGCTACCGGGCTCTGCCTCGAAGCGACCTGCCGAGGCCTCAGGAGCCCCGGCCTCGGGAGACGTGGACTGCACCGCCCCCTCAACCGCCGCCCCAGGGCAAGAGTCACAAGTTCCTGAGGACGACGCCTCGGGAGCCCTGGGCGGCATCAGCACCTCGGCGCCTGCGCCATCGGCCTCCAGCGGTGCTCGCCCCCCTGCATCCACACTTGGGCGAGCCCGACGCCAGCAGCGAGGAGGGGCACCACGTCGACGGGGTTCTCACGGGGCCCCACCAGAACGACTGGACGCAGCCCCCACTCATCGAAGGAGGGCATCTGCTCCACAAATGTCGCCTTGTTCAAGCAGCGGTACAGAAGGCAATTCTTTCTTGGCAAGTCGTCTGGCAATGGGACACCCGTCAATACCTCGAGCACCATTCGCCGCGCCTCACGGGGAAGCCCAGACCCCTGAAGTCTCATGTGGTCCTTGCTATTGAGCAAGGCCCACATCGGTGGAGAGTGGTGCAGAAGTGGAGCGATTCGGTGCCGGGCGAACTCCTTCGCCACCATAGGCGCAGTCACGTCAAGGTCCTTGAGCCTCTTCATCCTGAGCCAGATGGGGGCAAGGCGTGAATCGGTGAGCCTTTGGTGGCACCAGCCGGAGCTAGGAATGGCGGGCGCTGATGGAGAAGAGAGCATGGGGCTAAGCACCCCGACATCAACAAATACCCACCGTGTCCGAAACTTGCTCGTGGATGGTGGGAGCTCAAAGTCAATCCCCGCGCCGGCCGTCGCCGCCACGGCCTGAAAGCTCAGGCACCCTGAGCTCTGCCGGCGATCAATCAGGTGAAATGAGAAGAAGTGGCAGAGAAGGGCCACGGAAGGAGCAATGCCCACCATGGCCTCGCAAACAAAGGCGAAGACGGCAAGAAGGGTCACATATTGGGGATCAAGGTGCAGCATGTGGATCTGATAATGGGCAAGCACTGCGTTGAAGAAGGCGAAGAAAGGAGGAACCAGGCCAGCCCAAAGGGCGTCGATGAAGAATGGGACCTCGGTGGCTATCCGGTCGATACGGGCACGAGACGCAAGCCAGGCCACCGCCCTTCCCCACTAATTGAAGCAGGAGGCAAGAATGAGACGCACCTTGTCCATGGCTTCTTGGTTGAGCACCAGCGACCTGCCAACGGTAGGCTCAGCAGCCGGGCGAGGCCCGACGAAGGATAGGGGACTCTTCCCTTTCTCCGACTGGTTCGATGCCATGGCAATGTTAGGATTGAGCTCAGATCGGATCGCGGGAGAGGCTGAGCTTTGAGGAAGCGGAAGAATTGGGGAGTGCGCGGCAGCAACGGGAGGGAAACCGTGTAGACCGCGGTAGCCGCCTAGCCAGATGGGTATCAATGCAGCATGGGGAAGCAGAGACGCCCACGTCTAATCAGTCGCGACGCGTCGACTAGGGCCCCAGGCTATTGGGGGCCCGCGGCGCTCTGCACTTGCCTCTTAGCTTCTCCTCGAAGCCAACCCCGAGCGCGCCTTGGGCCCGGGGCTACTGTCGGTGTTCTGGGAACGGGGGTCCCCAGACTTGCCTGCCTTCAGCCCACGGCATGGCTCTACAAGTGGGCCCGTACGGCCCATCTTCACCAACAAGCATTGAAGACCCTCGCAATGGGAGGCCAAGCCTCACGAGGGGGACGACACAAGACCTCCTCAGGAGCGGCCTCACTAGGCTGGCTCGTGAGGGGCGGAGAGATCAAGGCAAGGCAAACCTCACGAGGTTCCAATGACGTGAGCCATGACGATCGAGATCAGGTGGGTTCCAGGCGGGCGCCAGCGCTCACGGTGTCCTTGTTTCCTCTTTGGTGTTAAGGAGGCAAGTGGAGACGAAGAGTACCGATGCATCAAGCAAAGGTTTCCATATCAGTGCAACGAGACCAAGACCAGCAGCACGGCAGGACGGAGGTCACCGTGGAGCCCAAGATGGCGTCACCACCAGAGCCTTTGGCAGGCGAAGACTGCTTTTGTCAAGGTAACTTGTACTAGTTGTCCCCTTTCAAATTGGCCGTTGTTGGCTCCCTTCCCGCTCAATATTTGGGGCACCACCTTTCTGCTCAGTATAAATCTTGTGTCCCTTGTGTTGCGAGTTCGTCGAGCTAGCCTTTGAGATCGCGAAGTGCTTGAGGGCATGATCAGTGAGGGAGAGATCTTCGCGCACACCCTAGTGTTCGAACCTTAAGGGTTTTGCCGGAACCCGAAATCCGACAAAAGCAACTTGAAGAGGCTAGAAATCAAGGTTCGAATGGTTGGTTTGGAATGCCTTGATCTCAACACTTGAGTAGGTGGTTCTCTCTCAAAAAATGAATGGTGTAAGTGTAGTTTCATTATGATGGATCTCTTTAAGAGAAGGTGGGGGTGGAGGGGCATTTATGGCCTACACAAAAAATCCAATCATTACACTCTTTTGACTCAACTCAATGATACTGAACCAAAAACTCGGTGAGACCGACCTGTGTAAAAGATATGAACGTTGGGCTTTTCGGTGGGACCGAACTAGGAATCTCGAACGGACTGAAATGAGATGACCTAAGCAAGACTTCGTTTTGGTAATTCTCATCAGTTCAACTTGGTGTTTCTGAAATGAACAAACTGGGTTAAAGAAACTTGGTGAGTGCAACTTGGTGAAACCAATCATCATCTCGGTGAGGCCGAAATTCTAGGGTTTGGCTCTGGCAGTGTATAGGATCAACTCGGTGAGTTTGGAATGAATGTTTTTTGCGGGACCAAGTTGGCGCTTTAGGGTTTGGACATATATGAATTGGAGAAAGTTCTTGAGGGTTTTTGGAGCAATATCTTCGAGCACTTGAGCAACTGAGTCAAGATCAAAACCTCATCCCCTTTTAACAATATTGGCTTTCCGATGGACTCAATGTGACCTTGAATCACTTAACCAAAAATGTAGAGTCTTGAAGCTTTGCTTATCCATGTCCTTAGCATTTTGAGGGGTCCACATTCTTATGTCCTTTCCATGCCAATCGTTCAACTTCTCTGAAATCTATTTTCAATAAGCATTAGTTCAATGATATATATGTTGTTATGAATTACCAAAACCACATGGGGATTAGTTGCACTTTCAATCTCCCCCTTTTTGTAATTGATGACAACATATAGATCAAAGCTTTGACAAACGATATAATCTATAAAATACATCATCACTTAGAGAAGTATGTGATAAGCAAGAGCTCCCCCTAAATTGTGCATTATGAAAAATTTGCGTTTGAATGAGAATGCACAATCGATTAGGATCATGGGTCACTCTTCCATATCACATACATCTTGGTGGAGCGCTCAAAATGATAAGACTGAAATTTGACAAGCAGTCATCACCAAGCACATAAGTGAATGATCATACAAAGAGCATATGGATAGATATTTAAGCATGCATAGCATCGAAAAATGAGCATCAACTAAAAGTATCACGAAGTAGCACAAAACTCAAAGAAAACCAAACGAGAAAAGCAAAGCACTCTCTCTCAAAGCCCTAATGATCTATACTAATTCTCCCCTTTGGCAACAAGTACCAAAAAGTTTGGAAGAGTAAAGAGCTAAACGCTGCTCGGCTCCAGTAGCTCCTAGGGCTAAACTCCACTAACTTACATCTCTGGTGTGCGTAGACGTGGTTGATGTAGAGATGAGTGTGTCTGCAAAGATCTTGGATGATGTCTACTAGACTGGTGGTGTAGATACAGCTGGATGGACTAACTAAGCAACTGATGTTGCAACAGCTGGAGCTGAGACTGTGGCTCTGGTGTCGGTGACTAGCACGGCTGCTGACCTAGGCATTGTCTGAAATTGAGTAGTAGTGTGAAGACCTGTTCTTCATAATCTCTATTGTGGTTTGCACCTCAGTGACCTTAACATCTAGGTCATGGAGGTTGGTTTCTATAATCCTCTCAAAGCTCTCTTGGCTTTCCATGAGGTTGACCAGACGCTGCTCAATCCTCTAAGAAGCATGGAGAAGATATAGAATCTGATTAGCCTTCGTCTTTAGATTTGGAACTATGGAAGAGCTAGGAACAACACTCTTCGCAGCTTCTGGCGCTGCTTGTAGACTTAGCAGATGTAGGATGATCCTCAGTTGTGGTCACAATGCAGTCCTCTAGCTCAGGCTGGAGTGACAGGTGCAGACGGTCAAGCAAGTAGACTTTGCTACCAACCTTGGAGTTGATGTGTGGAGCAAAGCCACATGAGCGCTTTTGATCTTCTGCAACCCTCTTGATTATCTCAACAATCACATCCATCACTCTCAACCTCTGAAAAATTGTCCACCAAATGCAGCTTGTTGATTGAGTGTCCTCTAATCATTTTGTCATCACCTGACTTGGGCACCAAGGTATGCCTCTGAATGGTATTGATCATAGCCAAACTATCCTCAGTCATCCAAACTATCCTCCCATCGGGATAGAAGTGTGTAGTAGAGTAAAACTGCATGATGAGCTCATATGTCCATGTTGTGCATGTGAACTCATCAATGCCTATAGTCTTGAAGTTCTCATGCACATTTGCGAAGTTGCCTTCATTTGCATCGATGAACTTCCAATCTCGACCCATCTCATGTCACTCACTATGGGTTTTTATCAAGTAGAGTTGTCTCATAGAAGTCCTGCTGCTCCTTGGTGTGGAAGCGGTAGTCAATAGTAGTCGTCCTCCTCACTGAATACGTGTCTGGTTCTCTCCATTTTCTTAGCCATGTTCTCTACCTGAGGATGTGAATCATCGTGCTCTTGCAGTCTTAGTCCGAGCTTTTTCGACACTACAACATCATCATCAGCATCTTCATCTCTCTCAGGCACTGGGCCTTGTTCTTCTTAGTAGTCGATTTGTTTCTTGTTGTCTTCCCCTTAGGCTTGGGGGAAGCAGCTGTGTTGGTCTTGGAGGTTGTGGCTGCCTTCTTAGGCATAACATCTGCCATGAGCTTCTGTTGGTTTGGAGGTCGCTCATTAGCAACTGGTTCCTCCTCTCTCCTCATAGATGTGGGCTTGAACACCACATGGGCAGCCTATGTCCTCCCTCTCTTCTTACCAACCATTTTGGCCAAAGATTTTCCTTGACCTGGCCTTGAGCTAGCTGCAATCTCAGAAAAATTTCCATGCCTCTCCCTTTGAGCATTGCCATACTCCTTGGTCCTTGGCAACAACAACATTCTTCTTCTTGGAAGTGACCTCCTTAGGTTGGAAGTCCTCATCTTCCTCATCTGAATTTTTCTTCTTCCTAGCCCTGGTGGCTGCCTTTGGGAAGCTAGGAGAACTCTGTCGGGGTTACGATCCTGAGAATGAGTACTAGGGGTATGAATAAAGGGGAGAGCCTATTTAAGGCGCAGGCGTAACACTTGATGTTTAACGAGTTCAAGCCCCTCTCATGGAGGTAAAAGCCATACGTCTCATGTCCGGAGGCTTGCTTTAATTTCACGGGTATGGTTACAAAGGTTGCTCGTGTCATGCCATGGAGTGGGGGTATATCTTATATAGAATGCATCGCAGCCCCATGCCCTCCATGTCGTTTGGGCATTTAATGACACTAAATGGGTGAGTTACTAGTATAATGAGCCTCTACTACAGCCAGTTACATGTAACTGTAGCTACGACTTTATTTATTGGATGACTTAGGATCCCTCGACCATTCCAGCTCCCATGACGCCATCCTGCCTTCTATGTCCGAGTGGAGGTCCATCAGCCAAGTGACGTGTGGTCGTCTGAGTGCCGTTGAGCCGTCCGAGTGGACATCTTGATGTCAGTATTCGTATGTTGGCATGATCCAAGGACCTACCTATGGTGGCGATGGGCCCCATGTGGGTCCTGAATGATGGGTCCTTGACCCTACCTGTAATAGATGACCACATCATTAGCCCCCGAATTAGTTTGGATTTCGTAGAACAAACAAACCGATCCTTCGGTTGAATCCGAGTGTTCCGATGGCATTCGGAATATGTTTCCGAGTCGTGGCTTATTGTTCCTTTAGATGAAAACAGAACAGATTTTGGATTATAGGTTTCCCAGTTGACCGGGTGTTGTTGATCATCGAGAAAAACCTGTTGGCATTCATTTTGTCTCTCGAAAGAGATAGACTAGGGGCCCGAGTGAGGGCATGCCATTACACCTCGAGTGGTGACACCAGCGTGTGGTCTGACTCTCCGGAGAGATGCCACTCCTTATCACAGGGGAACGCCAGTGCATGCCTTCTACGAATCCATATTTATGAGTCATGCGCCTTGGAGCCTACTAAGAGGGCCAAGTGAACCCGTGGAGGGACGTCAAACTCGTCACATAACGATCCTAAAGAAGACTTCAGTCGGGTATTTAACCTGGCCGAGTGCATGGGTCCACGCAGAGGGTGGTCAGTCGGACTGATGTGTGCCCTTTAGGAAGGGAATTGTGGTCAATCAATTAGATTGATTCGGCCCAAAAATTGCGGGATTTGAATTTGCGCATGCGAGCGCAGAAGCGGTAACGTCGTGCATTAGTGGGGAAAGTGGGGGCGTGGCTCCTCAATTTTTGCGCATGACATCCGCCACGTGCCGCACTTGCCCTGCGCTTGGCCTCTCGTGCGGGCCATTGATCCAAAGATCTTCGGTGGGACATCCGGCTCGAGATTCGTCCAGCGATATAAAAGATTTGGAGATAGAGGTTTGGGCCTCAGGTCCCCTTTCTCTTGCTCTGACTCCTCCACTTCTCTCCTCCACTCGAGTGTGCAACGATGGTGAAGGGATCCACAGCCAAGGCGGAGAAGCCGAAGAAAGTGGGGAAGGCGTCTTTGTCCATGTCGATGTCAAAACCGGCGGATCTCGGGTAGGGGGTCCCAAACTGTGCATCTAGGCGGATGGTAACAGGAGGCAGGGGACACGATGTTTTACCCATGGTCGGGCCCTCTTGATGGAGGAAAAACCCTACGTCCTGCTTGATTGTTCTTGATGATATGAGTATTACAAGAGTTGATCTACCACGAGATCGAAGAGGCTAAACCCTAGAAGCTAGCCTATGGTATGATTGTTGTTGTTCGTCCTACGAACTAAACCCTCCGGTTTAGCCTTCCCCGCCAAGGAGAGTCCCATCCGGACACGGGATGAAGTATTCAATCTTGTATCTTCATAGTCCAACAGTCCGGCTAAAGGATATAATCTGGCTGTCCGGATACCCCCTAATCCAGGACTCCCTCAGTAGCCCCTAAACCAGGCTTCAATGACGATGAGTCCGGCGCGTAGATTGTCTTCGACATTGCAAGGCGGGTTCCTCCTCCGAATACTTCATAGAAGATTTTGAACACGAGGATCGTGTCCGGCTCTGCAAAACAAGTTCCACATACCACCATAGAGAGAATAATATTTCCACAAATCTAATCTGCTGACGTACCCCGTAGCAGGACATCACACCACAGCCAGGTCTTTATTCGAATCATTTTTCATAACCTATCTCAGCGTGTTTCGCGAGGCGGTTTCCTTGGCACGTCTTGTCAAAGCAGAGATTGTGTCGCCTTATTACGGGAATCCCGTCAATACGGATGTGGGTAACCCAACCGCGCCATCAATTACGGCGCTTGGGAGATAAGCGAGTTTTACCAGGCTAGTGGGGGCGCATAGTTTAGTCTGCCCTTATAAAGGGATAAGGTTTCACCTTTTTCTACCCATGCCCTCTTCCTCCTTGCTCATCCATTCTCACGCACTCGAGCTCCAGCGCCCAAGTCCACATCCTTCTCCTCAACTCTCTCCAAACATGTCCGAAGCAGGAGGCAAGTGGATGGTCTCCTCTGTCACGGAGGGACACATCAAAAAACTACATGGGGCCGAATACTTAGCCGCGGATATCGCGAACCGGCTGCCAGCCGCGGGGTAGATCGTCCCTGCCCCGGAACCTTACGAAAGGGTGGTTTTCCTCCCCCACTTCGTCCGTGGACTGGGGTTTCCCCTCCATCCATTCGTCCGCGGCCTTAAGTTCTTCGGGTTTTTATCATTTATGCCACTAGTTGTGTCCCACTACTTAGTTTTGCCATTAGAAGTTACAACTACTCAAAAATGCCATCAATCCGTGAGATGCTCGCTCAAAAATGCCATTAGATATCTCAAAAATGCCATCATTTTGTTAGATGTTTGCTCAAAAATGCCATTAGACATTGTTATTTTTACGTCAAACCCGTTGACCATGTTCTATGACAAAAATAAGCCGACCCACATGTCAGTTCTCTCTATCTCACAATGGTATGTGTGGCCCCACTTGTCAGGAGTAGACAAGCAAATAATTTTACAGGAAAATAAGAATGCTGTTGGGATCAAGTGGGCCCCATACTTCATTGTAGTGAGATAGAGGGAGAGCTGGCATGTTGGTTCATAGGTATTTATGTCATTATAACATGGCAAAAGAGATTTGAGATCACAATAATGGTGTTTAGTGGCATTTTTGAGCATGTGTCTAATGAAGCGATGGCATTTTTGAGCAGTTGAAATTTCTAGTGGCAGAACTGAGTAGTGGGACACAAACGGTGGAATAACTGATAAAAACCCGTAGTTCTATTATGGGCTGGACTTTCATGATCTGGCCCCGAATTTCATCCTCAACATCTCTGCGTTCATCGTCGTGTGCGAGGCTTTCCTCCAAATCCGGCCCCACTTTGGCCTGTGGCTGAAGACCTTCAATATCAAGCCGAAGATAGTAGGCAGCCAACAAGCGGAATGCGGTGGAGCCATGGTGGGCAAAATGCCCAAGGTTACATGGATCGAGGGCTCCTTCATGGAGACCATAAAGGGGTGGCAATCCGGGTGGTTCTACATCACCGAGCCGCGCGACACCAACTGGGTGGCGGCCCCCGAGTTTTGATCCGGAATCTCCGCGCGGCTCACTTCCTGGAAGGAGAAGGGTCTGTCCTGTGGCTCATCGGTGGAGTTAGACGGATAAGAAAGAAACTTAAGCTTGTCAACATAGTCCAGGTCATGCTCTTCCGTCGGATCCTCCTGTGTCAACAACGAGCTTTCAACTTATGGGAGTTCGACCCGGCCTAGCACCAGACTCTACGCGAGCTCTTCGACACGACGCATAAGGACGTCTAGAAGGTGATGTTCAAGGGCGCCGAGGTCCCCCCTTCTCTTACCGAGGACCGCGGGCAAAGCGCTAAGCGCCCTGCTAATCTGGTAAGTTTTGTACATCTGGTAGGGTATTTATTTCCCATAGCTTAACCATGTGTGGAGTCTAAGCTCCCATGCCTTTGACAGGACTGGGTGGAGACATTGGAGCAGATTAACTATCCGGCCCCTCTGCCTGAAGACCCTGCAGATGCTCTCCTGACGGAGATGCGGACTCCGGCTCCTTATGGGGTGCTGGAGAAGACCAAGAAGACGGCCATGGGAACCCGAAAGAGTTCCCGGC
Source organism: Triticum urartu (assembly GCF_003073215.2). NCBI lineage: Eukaryota > Viridiplantae > Streptophyta > Magnoliopsida > Poales > Poaceae > Triticum > Triticum urartu. Next base: position 235,720,722 of record NC_053026.1, read on the forward strand.
GCTAGGTGGTATCGTCCGATAACTCTGAGATGCACTCCTCCTGTGAAAGTGAGGAGGAGGAAGATGAAGATTCTCCCCCTCCAGTCGGGGGAGACAAGAAAAGGAAGGGCGCCCCAACTGGGGAGGCCGAAGGGTCCAAGAAGGGAAGGACTCTCCTTCTGGACTGTTCCACCACCGCTGCCGACGGAGAAGACAAGTGGCTACTCAGGGCCAAGCCCCTGGCGAGGTCGTAAGTATTCGGATGCCAGAGTAACTCATAGCATACTTTTATTGCACTGCTTCTCCTAACGTCGAATATGATCATGCAGTCCGCCCCGAGCCCGTATCGACGTATCCTCGTCGGACGGTTCCTTGGACTCGTCAGATATGGATAGCGATCCACTTCCATCCGCCTCCTCTCGTCGCTCTACGGACAATGTTGAGGTATTGTCTCAAGGGGCACCGAACCGAGGGGAGGTAGTCCTGGAGGCGCCTCAAGGCGGCCTTCCAGACTCCAGGTGCAAAGGGAGCAAGACTCCCAAGGGCTCAAAGTTTGACCCTCAGCCGAACACCGCGCCGGAACCTCCAGTGGTTCCGGACTCGGTAGGCGGCCCCCTACCAAGGGGGGCAAGCCGTCTGTGCCGGTGACCACTGTCCATCCAGAGGCACCGGACAACCTGCTGGGAGAGCTTCGCGGTGCTTCCATCGACGAAGAGCACCGCACTATTATGAGTGCGGTGATCAAGAAGGTTCAGTCCGCCAAGAGCGGACTGACTGAAGCCTGTGCCAGCCTTCTAACAGGCTTTGAGGTAAGTATTTAAAATATAGGAAAATATTACCGCATAGACAGTAGCCCCTGATGCTCTCTTTGGTGTTCACAAAGAAAAGCCGAATAGAGGATCAAAAAATATCTGCAGGAGTCTAATATAAGTACGTCTGGATGCTTATGCAGTCTTCACTGCTGACCTCTGCCGCACTGACTGTGGACGTCGCCGCACTAAAGCAGAACCTCGAGCGGTCCGAGAAAGAGCTCGGCCTTGCCAAGAGGCAGCTCGAGGAGAACAAAGGTAAGTAAAACCTTGTCTATATATATATAAAAGATGTGGTTGCAAAATGACAGGATCATCATGGATGTGCCAGGGGCCACGACCGAAGGGGCGACCCTGAAGCATGCGCTGTCCGAGGCCGAAAACAAAGCGGCCAAGGAGTGCACCGAGCGGGAGAAACAAGAGGCATGGGTGGGCGAGGTGCATCAAGAGCTCCAGGCTCTCGTGAAGAAGCACGAGACTTTGGAGCTTGCCTCGAAGACGCGAGAGTCCGAGCTTGCCGTGGCCCTCGAGAGCACAAAGTATGCCAAGGCTGAAGCCCAAAAGGCCCTCCAGGAAATTGAGGCGATGAGGAAGATAGCGGCAGGTAAGGCATTCATTATGCAAAGCAAGAATGTGAAAGTAAATTACTTATTACTTACCCGAGTCCGGAGCTCTCCAGGAGCATTCGTAGATTTGCCCCGCAGCATGTCGGATGCCGCAGAGTACTATCGGGCCGAGGAGGGAAGCTCGACGGAGAAGTTGTTCTCGTCTCAGTAAACTGGGACCGAACACCCGATGCCTGTGAGCGACCAGCTGAAGCAACTGGTCGAGCTGCACAAGGCGGCCGAACAGGCCATGAGGGGCCTTTTAGTCCAGATGTGGCCTGGCGACTCCCTTCCCAACAGCTACTTCGCCGTGGTGAGGCGGCTTGTGGATGCCTGCCCACGGCTGGAAGTCATCAAGCGGTCCATCTGCATCGAAGGTGCACGCCGGGCTTTTGCCCGTGCGAAGGTGCACTGGGCCAAGATGGACGCTGAGAAGCTGGTGAAGGAGGGGCCGTCGTAGGGTAAGGAGCATCGCCACCCCGAAATGTATTATGAGGGTGTCCTGAAGGGTGCCCGTCTTGTGGCGGACGAGTATACGAAGGATGTAATTTTTGAATGAACTTGCTCGTGTGATCCTGTAAGATGAAAACTTGTTCATATGCTCTATGCAACGCTTGTTTGAATTTAAAATATTACCTTCTGTGCGGCTGGTTTTTAAAACTGAGAGATGGCCAGTCGTCGGCTTCTGCCCCCATGCCGCGAGTGCTGGGGTGTTCGGGATAAATCTAAGCACTCTTGTTCCCATTATTGGGTCCTTCGAGGGAGGTGCTCAGCACAACGAACAAGGCAATCGGACTATAATGCTTTATCACTCTCACTTAGCCATAGAAGTCTACAATTTTAAATTTTGGCGAAGCCCCTAGTATTCGGAAGGCCGAATTCGGGGCGCTATACACGCCTAAGCCGGACAAAGCCGACTCCTCGCCCTAAGCGGCATAAGTTTTAGGGACTCGAGACCTCTCGAATAGCGACCAGCTCTCGCCTTATCATGACAATCAGTTTTAGCTTTCTCTACTGAGGTGCTTCGCCCAGATGAACCGAGGCACAATCGCAGTAGTTCTCCCAGTGCTACCATAGCCGATATAGCGGAACGTAAGGTACCAAAACATGGGAGCTGGGCAAACCCAACTATTGACCCAAGACATGATTCGGAGCTGATGCATATAATACTATAAGTTCGGGGTGCCGCACTGTCGAAAGTGTTCGGACTTCTCACGCCGTATTATGGGGTACGCTTAAGCCCCTGGCGTATTGGCCTTACTAGAGTGTGTGGATGCTGAATGTGATGAATGAACATATATATATATATATAAAAGGAATAGAGAACGCAGTAATAGTCTAGTGCTATGCATTGTTTATTCAAAAAGGTGCGTTGAAGCAGAATGATGCAAGTAGTTTGATAAGCAAAAAGTAGGACTATTTGACATGTCCCCTCCAAGGGAAAGCTGAGGAATGGTATTTAAAGCAAGTATTTCACTCGTCATCAGAGACCACCTGGGAGTTCCATGGTGCGACGTAGCTTTCTGCCTCCTTGGTTGTTGCATCGTGTGTCCAGCAATCGTACTGCCGAACGGGGTTTCCAGAGAGTAAAGTCCTAAAAGAGAGAAAAATAACAAAGCGGGAAGCCCCTAGTGCGGTTGAGCTGCATCTTGAGGCGTGCCGTAGTCGTGCCCCCCTCCCCACCTATGCCCATGGTATTTTCAATGCGTAATTATGTACGCGTGGCACGGATTTTGCCGTTTGGCTGGGACTGGGGTGGGGGCCGCATTGCTATGTGAGCTCGGAAGGTGCCAGGCAGTCTTGTTGCCGATTACTCCGGGCGTGCTTGAAGGTGTCCGGGTGTTCAATCGCCGAACTGGTGGATTGCCTTAAGAGGCTGCTTTGTGCTTCTGCTACGAGGGGCGCAGTGTGCTCCTCCGTGCGGAGAGAGCGCTCTGTGTTTCCATTGACTGGAGGTATGCATAATGTGGTACCGCATTGAATCTCGCAAATGCGGTTCACCCGAGAAGTGCATGATAGCCACTGCGGAACGAGACTTTATCGAAGATTAACTCCTCGCTTCGGAAGTTATCCGGGGATCCGAAAACCACTTACAGTGTGACTGAGCCTGTGCAATGGGCCTCTACACCTGGTATGACGCCTTTGAAGGTCATTTTTGTGGGTTTGATCCTTGAGGGGTCTATACCCATTTTGTGCACTGTGTCCTGATAAAGCAGGTTCAGGCTGCTGCCGCCGTCCATAAGGAGTCGAGTGAGGTGAAATCCATCGATGATTGGGTCTAGGACCAGTGCGGCGAATCCACCATGACGGATACTAGTGGGGTGGTCCCTGCAATCGAAGGTGATCAGACAGGAGGACCATGGGTTGAACTTTGGGGCGACTGGCTCCAACGCATATACGTCCCTTAGCGTACGCTTCCGCTCCCTCTTCAGGATGTGGGTTGCGTATATCATGTTCACCGTCCGCACTTGTGGGGGGAACCTCTTCCGTCCTCCGGTATTCGGCGGCCGGGGCTCTTCCTCGTCATCGCTATGTGGCACCTAATCTTTGTCTTCATCATTTAACTTGCCAGCCTGTTTGAACACCCAACATTCCCTGTTGGTGTGGTTGGCTGGCTTGTCGGGGGTGCCGTGTATTTGACATGGGCGATCGAGTATACGGTCCAAACTGGACGGGCCCAAAGTGCTTCTTTGAATGGCTTTTTCCGCTGACCGGGTTTAGAGCCTCTGAATCCGGCATTGACTGTCGTATTCTCGGTATTGTCGTTGTTGACGCGACACTTATGTTTGTTGCGACGTGACCTGCCATTGCTATCCTTGGTATCTGAAGTACCATGGTTCTTTGATATGTTATTGCTGAGCCAGCCAGCTCTCCTCTCCCGTGCAAAAGCGGGTCATGAGTGTCGTGAGGGCTGCCATAGATTTCGGCTTTTCTTGGCCAAGGTGCCGGGTGAGCCACTCGTCGCAGATGTTGTGCTTAAAAGCTGCTAGGGCCTCTGCATCTGGACAGTCGATGATTTGATTTGTCTTTGTCAGGAACCATGTCCAGAATTGCCTGGCCGATTCCTCTGGCTGCTGAATTATGTGGCTCAAGTCATCGGCATCTGGTGGTCGCACATAAGTGCCCTGGAAGTTGTCGAGGAATGCGGCTTCCTGATCTTCCCAACAGGCAATGGATTCTGCTGGCAGGATGTTGAGCTAATGTCGAGCTGGTCCTTTGAGTTTAAGTGGGAGGTATTTGATGGCGTGTAGATCGTCACCGCGGGCCATGTGGATGTGCAGGAGGAAGTCCTCGATACATACCGCAGGATCTGTTGTGCCGTCGTATGATTTGATATTTACGGGTTTGAAACCCTCTAGGATTTGGTGATCCATTACTTCATCTGTGAAGCATAGGGGGTGTGCGGCGCCTCTGTACTGGGCTATGTCACGACGCAACTCAAATGAGTCTTGTCCGCTGTGTTCGGCCCGACCGGATTTACTTTTACTATATCCGGCGTGACATTTATCGTCTCACGTAGTGGCGCACCCTCGTGATCTGTAGATCGATCTTGTGTGTTTTGCTTTGTCCTCCAATACGTCTCGCAGGTCTAGCGTGTTTCCCCGTGCGTTGACATTTTTATTTGAGTGGCGTCGGGGTGCGGGCTGAGCTTTTGGCTGAAATGCCTCTCTGTCGCGGCCACGAGGTGGCTGATCAGCCGCGTCATATGCTGGAGATGTAGGTTTTAATGCTTCCTCCTCCAGTCGGGGTAGCAACCTGCGCTTTGGGTAACTCTTTGAGGGGCATTCAATTTCATATTCCTCGGCCGCAAGGACTTCAGTCCATATGTCAGCTAGCAAATCTTGATCAGCTTGAAGCTGATGTTGCTTTTTCTTAAGGCTATTTGCCGTGGCTATAAGCCGGCGCTTGAAGCGCTCTTGCTCGATGGGATCCTCAGGCACAAAAAATTCGTCATCGTCGAGGCTTGCCTCGTCTTCGGAGGGAGGCATGTAATTATCATCCTCCGCCTCTCCATCTGCCGCTCTCTCGGGAGGGCTGGCTTCTCCATCCTCCTGCTCTAAATTTTGCTGGAGGGGATTGTTGTCATCTTCGGCACTGTCCGGAGTGCCATTATCTCCTGTGCCGGTATCACCACTTTTGCTTTGGCGAGACTTAGAGCAGCGCCGCTGACGTCGGCGCTTGTGTTGCTTCTTGGAGGGGTCATCCTCCCCTGTCCCGTCGCCATTGCCTTCTTTGGGTGTGTCCACCATGTATATATCATATGATGAGGTGGTTGTCCAGTGCCCTGTGGGCAGTGGTTCATGTTCATCTCCCGCATCGTTGTCCATACCGTCAATGTCTTCGGAGTCGAAGTCGAGCGTGTCGGTCAAATCGTCGACAGTGCCTACTAAGTGGGTGGTGGGTGGGCGACGAATATCTTCGTCATCCGCATCCCAATCCTGCCGGACATAGTTTGGCCAGGACTCTCCTAACAAGGAGAGAGACCTTAATGAGTTCAGTATGTTGCCGAAGGGCGAGTGCTGTAAGATATCCATGGAGGTGAAATCCATGATCGGCGCCCAGTCAGATTCGATAGGCACGGGCGCAGGCGGTTCGGAGTCCGTGGCTGGGGAAGAATCTGGCAGTTCGGCGTCACGGCTCCCGTGAAGGGTAAGGTCGATACTCGGCTCGATCGCCACTGAGGATGCGGCCTCCGTGGTGGGGTCTATCCACCCGTCCATGGATGGCGCGATTGGGTCCGAATTGTGGGTCAGAGCAGTTGCCAGTGCGATCTCTTGAACACTGTCCGATGGTAGAGCTAAATCATGCTCATCGTGATCGTGTGGTGCACTCGGCAGGGGCTAGATTCCGTCGAAGATCGAGTCTCCGCAGATATCGGACGTGTAGTTTAAGCTTCCAAATCTGACCTGGTGGCCAGGGGCGTAACTCTCGATCTGCTCCAGATGGCCAAGCGAGTTGGCCCGCAGTGCGAAGCCGCTGAATACAAAGATCTGTCCAGGGACAAAAGTCACACCTTGGACTGCATCGCTATCAATGATTGGAGGAGCCATCAAGCCTAATGATGACAACATAGAGGAACTCTCAATGAAAGCACCAATGTCGGTGTCAAAACCGGCGGATCTTGGGTAGGGGGTCCCAAACTGTGCGTCTAGGCGGATGGTAACAGGAGGCAAGGGACACAATGTTTTACCCAGGTTCGGGCCCTCTTGATGGAGGTAAAACCCTACGTCCTGCTTGATTGTTCATGATGATATGAGTATTACAAGAGTTGATCTACCACGAGATCGAAGAGGCTAAACCCTAGAAGCTAGCCTATGGTATGATTGTTGTTGTTCGTCCTATGGACTAAACCCTCCGGTTTATATAGACACCGGAGGGGGCTAGGGTTACACAGAGTCAGTTACAAGGAAGGAGATCTGCATATCCGTATTGCCAAGCTTGCCTTCCACGCCAAGGAGAGTCCCATCCGGACATGGGACGAAGTCTTCAATCTTCTATCTTCATAGTCCAACAGTCCGGCCAATGGATATAATCCGGCTGCCCGAATAGCCCTAATCCAGGACTCCCTCAGTCGGTGTTCTGGGAATGGGGGTCCCCAGACTTGCTTGCCTGCAGCCCACGGCGTGGCTTTGCTGGCAGGCCTGTATGTCCCATCTTCATCAACAAGGAATCAAGACCCTCGCGAGGGGCCAAGCCTCGCAAGGCGGACGACACAAGACCTCCTCAGGAGCGGCTCGCCATGCCGGCTCGCGAGGGGCGGAGAGTTCAAGGTCAGCAAAACCTTGCGAGGTTCTCATGACGTAAGCCATGACGATCGAGACCAGGAGGGCGCCAGCGCGTGCAACGTCCTTGTTTCCTCGTTGGTGCTAAGGGGGCAAGCGCAGGCGCGAAGTATCAAGGCATCAAGCAAAGGTTTCCATATTGGTACAATGAGACCAAGACCAGAAGGACGACAAGGCGGAGGTCACCATGGAGCCCAGGACGGCGTCACCACCAGAACCTTTGGTAGGCGAAGACAACCTTTTGTCAGGATAGCTTGTACTAGCCGTGCCCTTTCAAATTGGCCGTTGTTGGCTCCCTTCCCGCTCAATATTTGGGGAGAGGACCAGGGCCTCTATAAATAGGACTAGCCACCACCATAGGCGGGGAGACGAGGAAGGATCGTCGAGGTCATCCCCAGCCACACAAGTGCACCAACCACAGGAACACCTCAACCTCAGGAGTCTGTTCTTCCCCTTGTACTGTTCGTCCTTAGCACAAGAGGCAATCCACCACCACACTAGAGTAGGGTATTACACCACAACGATGGCCCGAACTAGTATAAATCTTGTTTCCTTTGTGTTGCGAGTTCGTCAAGTTCATTCGTGAGATCCAGGCTAAGTTAGGACGCGGATCGATAGGGGGGCGATCTTCACGCGCACCCAGTGTTGGAAGCTTAAGGGTTTTGCCGGAACCCATGATCCGACATTTGGCGCGCCATGTAGGGGTGCGCCGAAGCTTCCCTTCAGTCGCTCTGCATCACGTCGCTTCATCATCTCCATGGCGGACGCGCGTCGCGCCCGTGCCGAGCGCCGGGCTGCCCTCGGCACCCATGTTGCTCAGACGACCCCCATCGACGGGCCACCCCATCGCTCTCCATCGCCTGCCGCCAATGCCGCCACCAGCCCGGTGGGGAACGAGCAGTAAGCATCCTCGCTACACCCCTCGGTGCGGCAGGACGGCCGCACTGCCACTCCATCGCTGACTCCCGCTGGCTCGCCGTCTCATGCTCGTCGCGTTCCCACTGACGCACGGGCCGCGCTCCTTATGGCGCGCGCACGAGCTCCTGCGCTACCACCCAGTCGATGACCTCTACGAGGACTGGCTTAACCGCATCGCCAAGATTGTCTGCGCCGCAGGGGGCTCCCCTGCGCCGTCCCACTCTCTGCCTCGCCCTCTGCCAGCCATGGGCGATGCAACTCATGAAGCACCTCCACCACCTCTTCCCCAAGGCGGGTCCCTAGAGCCGAGGCACGTGGCTCCACGGCGTGACCCACCTCGTCCGGTGCCCGCGCGCGAACAAAGAAGCTGCCAAGAAATCCCTCGACCGCAAGCGAACACTCCGCCACTCCTCGCTCCGCCGTGCCAGGATCGTTTGCTGCGGCAAGGCCCCGCGCCGCTGGCCGTAGCAGCACGCGGGCGCCAAGGCGAATCTCCACCTCCAAGGTGGGCCCCAGTGACCACGGCCAGCTGCAGCGCCTTCACCCCCGAGCTGCGTAGTGTCGCCTGGCCGGGCAAGTTCAAGCCATATCTACCTCCTCGCTAAGACGGCACCCCCGACCCCGCGGAGTTCCTGCGGCTCTACGAGCTGAGCATCGAGGCGGCTAATGGCGACGAGAAAGTCATGGCAAACTGGTTTCCCATGGCCCTCAAGGATGGCCCCACCTCCTGGCTCTTGAACCTGCCGCCAGGCTCAATTTCCTCCTGGGACAAGATGCGCAACCGCTTCATCGCCAACTTCCAGGGCACTCGCGACCGCCCCCCCGGTCGCGGGCGACCTGCGCCACATCAAGCAACAACCAGGAGAGACCCTGTAGAAGTACATTCAGTGCTTCAAAAGTGCACGGATCAAGATCCCCAAGGTGACCAATGAGGCCATCATCTTAGCGTTCTCCAACGGCGTCCGACGTCAAGATGAAGGAGGAGCTCGCCATACATGAGGATCTGTGCACGACCTTGGAGCTGTTCAACATCGCAACCAAGTATGCAAGAGCTGAGGAGGGGTGCCTCTCCCTCCTTGAGCTCCCTGCTGCAGACCCAGAGGAGAAAAAGACCAAGGCCATGGACGTGAAGTGCTAGGGAGCAGCCGTGCTCGCGACGGAGCCAGACACCAAGCACGGTAGAGACCAGCCTAAGTCATCCAAGGGCAGCTGACCGTTCTGCGCCTTCCACAACCTGCATACCCACAACACCAGCGACTGTCAAGAGCTCAGAGCCATTCGAGAAGGACGCTTCGGTCGACGCCCCAAGCGCAGCGACTGGGGCTACGGCCAAAGAGGAGGACGTGGTGGCGGACGCTGGGATGACCGTGGCCCGCGCCAGGAGTGGCACGACCGGCCTCGTGAGAACTGCCTCCCTGTTACCTTCGAAGAACGCAACAACTACTGCACTGAACTCATCGACTTCGACGTCGCCTACATCCACCTGCCATACAACACCATCCTCGGGTATCCAGCCCTGGCCAAGTTCATGGTGGTGACCCATCACGGCTACAATGTCCTCAAGATGCCGGGAAGGGGCGGAATCATCACAGTTCCATGCGAAGAAAGAGACGTGGTGTGCTCCCTCAAGCGTGCCTTCCAAGCTGCAGCAATCGACGGCCCCGACAGTTAGGGCAAGCGCCCTCCTGATGCCACCCCCAAGAAGAAGAAGCAGCTGCGTCACGCAGGGCCTCAGGCAAGCGGCGCCTTGTCAGGATTGGCGTCCACGCCTGGGGCACCTCCCTCCATCGCATAGGAAGGCGCACCCAGTGCCCCTCTCGGGCAGGGCTCGGGGTCTCTCTTCTGGAGGGCGTCAAACTTTGCCAGCATCACGAGAGAGGCGCTTGGGCACCACATGGAGGCGTGCTTCGCGGCATGTTTCCCTCAGGAAAACATAGGGAAAGGAGTGCCCACCGCTCAGGAGTTCATCACCAAGACCACTCAGGAACTGCAAGACGCGAGGGCCATGCGCGGGAGCCGCCGCTCACCAGGCGTAGGTCCCCATCCAGGCAAGGATGCCGGGCTGTGCGTCTGCATCGACGTCCCAGGGCTCAATCGGGCCGCCTCTCAGGAGCTTCTCTGCCCTCCGCGCATGGGACGCTACGTGGGCCCACCTCACACCTACGTTCGCATGCCCTTTGGCCTACTGAGCGTAGCGGCTGTCTATCAACGCAACCTGCCGAGCATCCTGGCGGCTCAGGAGGCCAGGCACCGTGCGGTGCTGGCGGAGATGAAGACGGTCCTCAAGGAACCCCCTGGACTACCAGAGCCTTCCGAGGCTCAGGGGCCCGGTGGCCCATGAGGTGCACCCCCTTCGCCGCATGCCTTCAGCTACCCCAAATCTCCTTTGTCAACAGAGCCAGGTGACATTTTCCAAATTTCATTCAGCTGGGAGCGCCCCCAGGGCTCCATCATTCCCAGGCCGCGTGGGTCCGTCCCTGTGGCATGTATCTTTCCTTTTATGTCTTTAGCTTACCCTGTTGCGGGCGCCCCTCGGGTTGCATCGTCCCCAAGCCACTCGGGCCGGACTCGGTGGCATGCATCTTCCCTGCATTTACCTAAGCTAGGTTGCTTTCCATGCTTATTCTATCTATGACTATCGACTGCTAGATTGTCTCCCACCATGGGAGCCGCGCGCCAGCCGTCTTTCTTCAGGACCCTTCGCGTGAGTAATTAAAGCATGGCGTCTGTGCTCGAGCCCGTCCCTGCAGCATCGATAAATCCAGCGGCTGAGCTCTGTCTGGTGGGTCGGCCCCGTTCACGTCACCTCCTAGGGCCGTTGGTGCTTGGCTTTTTCACGCGATGACCTCAGGAGATTCACTCGGCGCAGGTTGTCTAACCACCTCGCTGGACCAAGACAGCGAACAAGAACCAAGACCAGGCGCAACCCGCCTTGAGGTAGGGCCTCGTGAGTCCCGCGCTGGCTCGTGAGTGCCCAGATACACCTCTTCTAGCCCTGTCGTGCAAGCCACGCGTCAGGGCGGGGCTGTACATGCCCCGGGGGCTCTCCACAGTAGGGAGTCCCCCTCTCACGCCCCAGTGGAAGCACCATGCTCCGTGTTGGCCGTCGACACTGCCGAGGAGCGGCTATGCCCATGCACAAGCAGAAGCACAATGCTCCGCGCTGGTGATAAACAACTGAGGGTAGCCCCACAGCCGTACCAACCTCAGGGAGCCCCAGAGGTCAGTGTCCGGCATCACCGCAACGCCTCCCCTCGGGAGAGCCGCACGAGGTGGCTGGGCACGGGGGCTGCGCTTGGGTCACGCCCAAGCGTATGTCACCCAACCAGGTCCCCGAACCTGGTCGTCGCACGCCCCTCCCGAGCCGAGCCTCAGCAAGGGCAAAGGTACGGAGAATGTTTGCACGTCAAGGGGGACTCCTGAGCATCGCGACTCAGGAGCCTAACTGGTCACGTAGCCCCTCGCTCCTTGGTCCGTCCTGGTTTCTGGTCGGCCCAACGGCGGTTGAGGTATGCACGGGGCCGGGCTCTGCCGACGTAGAACATTAACCTATCCTCGTGTATCCTTCCTATAGGCTGTTTGTGCGTCAAGGGGGACTCCTGAGCATCGCGACTCAGGAGCCTAACTGGTCATGTAGCCCCTCGCTCCTTGGTCCGTCCTGGTTTCCGGTCGGCCCAACGATGGTTGAGGTATGTGCGGGGTCGGGCTCTACCGACACAGAACACAATGCAAATAGGAAGAAAATCTCAAAATCTCAAAGCAAATATTACAATACATATTGTTCTCACAATATCAGACGCAAGTTTAACGCCTCCACGAGGCATGGCACATGTTGCAGGAACAAAGAAGAAAAGTAGCCGCAAGTCACCCCTGGACACCGCGTGCACCTGCAAAAGGTGCCCCCTCTTGGGTAGCGTCACCTTCACCTGCATCACCGGTCGAGGGCGCGGAGGCGAAGGCATCGAACTTCTTCAGCAAGGCTTCCACTTGACCCTTCACGGTCGTAGCGGCAGCCGCGCAGTGTTCGTCAGCTACAGGTACCAGCAGCTCATCAAGACGAGCGCTGGGGTCGCGAAGGTGCAGGTGGATGAAGATCCGTGTCGGCATGGCTGAGGAAAGGACGTGAGCCTCTACATCCTCCATGGGACATATGCCTTCCACGACCTCCTCAAGCGCCTTAACCAGGAAGGGAAGCAGCTGAGCAGGGCCATCCTCGTCGCTGGCCAGCGGCTTCTCCAAGCCCTTCTCGTACAATGTCTTCAGCGCCACGCGGGACCTCTCCTCGAAGGTCAAGAAGGCCGCGCGGCCTTCGGCAAGGACCCGCGCCTTAGCGTCAAGGTCGGCCTCCTTCGCCCTCGCCTCGCTCCAACTCCTCCAGCCGGTTGCTCTCCGTTGCCTGCGCCTTCGCCAGCTCCCCGAGCTCAGCGTCGCGGCCCTTGATGGCATCCTCCCGGGCCTTCATCTCCTCCTCCTTCGCCTGGCGGCTGCGTGCTTCTTCCGCATGATGGTCGCGCAGGCCCTTCAACTTGTCCTCCAGCTCTCGGCAGCGGCCGCAGGCGGCCTCGGCGTCCTTCAATGCCGCCTCGCGATCGGCCGTAGCTTTGGCGACGGCCTGCTTCTCCTTCTCAGAGGCCGCTGTGGCCTGGCTCAGCGACGCTCGAACCGCCGAGTCGGAGTGAAGCCAGCCAGAGACCAGATCCAAGCGCCCTACCACCAGGTGCAAGTCCGTGCCGTGGAGATCTTCCCGCAGCTAGGCCATCTCCGAAAGGGCGCACTCCAAGACGGCTGAGGAAGCAGAAGAACCTTGGGCCGGCGACGCAGCAGGAGAAGGGGGCGACATTGTCACTAGAGCCTGGGAGATCAAGGGTTCCTGAACCTCACCAGCCGTGCCGGACACCGGCATCTCCTGAGCCGGCGGCACTTCGGGGCTGACTCCTCCCGAGGATGCTCCACCGGGCCTCGCGAGGACGGTCGCGCTGGAGAAGCATGAGCACCATCCCCTCCTTCGCCCGTGGAGAGGGGCACGGTCGCAGGAGGCGGCATGGATTCAAGAGGCAGCACCTTGCTCTCCCTTCTCCTCTTCACCGCAGACGACAGCCTGGTCACGCAGCAAGGAAAGAGAGTCAGAAACAAGCATCAGCAGTAGCAACAAGGTGAGGCAGGGCACTTACTGGTCAATAGCGACATAGTCCACCTTCCGCTTGGTGAGCTTGAAGCCGGAGAGCGTCGTGACCCGAGGCGCGGGCGCACCTGCTCCAGAAGCTGAAGCAGGAGCAGCAGTTGAACCAGAGGCGGCTCCAGCCGGCACCGGAGTAGCAGCAGAAGCTCGGAGGATCAGCGCCGACCTGCCTCTTGTCGGGATCACGGCCAGTTGCTCCTTCTCCTAGAAAGCGCTGGCCTCGTCATCGTCATGGAAGGCACGGAGGATGTCAGCCTTACTTAGGGGGAGGTCTCCCCCGTCCCTTCGGGGGTCACCTCCGAGTCTTCTTCCTCCTCTTCTTCTTCATGGGACTCACCAGAAGACAGCTCCACCAGCGTCGGCGCCACTGGGGCCCCAGTGAGCACCGGCAGCACTAGTCCACGCCCGTCAAAGGTCGGCTTGGAGGCCACGATCAGCGCACTGTTCTTGTGGCGGAACAAGGGAGTAAAGACATTCGGAGGATACTCCTGATCGTCCACGACTAGGAGGCGGAGAGCTGCGGTCAGCTCCTCGCCGGACAACGCCTCCGAGCTCAGGCGAACATTGTCCTCTTCATCCCTGAGTTCCCACAAGGGGCGCGAGCGGGCCTGCAGCGAGGCCACGCGTAGCGCCAGAAACTCCCTCAGGAGCATGGCCCCTGTAATCCTCGCCGCCTTCGCATTGCCGGGCTTCAGGTCGGACTTCATCTGCTCTAGCACCAATGTCGCCCGCTCGTCAGTGAGCTTCACGCAGGACCACGCCTTGTCGGCCTGGGGCTTCTCTGTCGGCAGCACCAAGCGCGGGTGGACACGCTTGGCGCTCATCATGACGCACTTGGCCCTAAGGTTGTTGGCCTTCTTCCCGGTGTTTGAGATCGAGTTGGCCTTGCCGGCCGCATTGAAATTGGCGCACCTGGAGATATGGCCCTCGCCGGCACGGAGGAAGAAAAAGTGGTGAAGCAGGTCCACGGACGGCATCACGCCCAGATACGCCTCACAGTAGTAGGCGAGGATGGACAATAGGAGGACAGAGTTGGGATGGAGATGCAACACCTGCAGCCCGTAGTGGTTGAGGACCTCATAGAAGAAATCGGAGAAGGGAGGAACCAACCTGGCGGCGATACTGCTCATGAAGAAGGGGAAGAACGCGCTCCCCTCGGACTCTGGTACGCCGGAAGAAACCCGGAGCTCCGTCTTCCCCCTTTCATTACTCTCCCCCGCCGTCAGCAGGCGCGTGGCGGCGAGGTTTTTCTACGAGAGGTTGGGCGAGTCGAGGGCAGGTTTGTACCAAGCCTTCGCCGTAGACGGCACCGGCGACGAGGCATGCTTGACCCTCCGGGGCGCCATTGGTCGCTGACGCAGGAAAGGATGGGAGCGGATCTGAAGATTTCGGAAGAAGGGAGCAAGAAAGGGGATCTGAGCAAGGTGAAAGGAAACAGTAAAGGTAAACGCTGTCTACGCCAGCCTTTTGACAGTCGGGCAGTTGCCGAGGCAGCGTGGGGAAGCGGAGACGCCCACGTCCAATCAACCGCCACGGGTCGACCGAGGCCGCAGGCTATTGGGGCCTGCGGCGCTCTGCACTTGACCCTTGGCTTCGCCTCGAAGCCAAGCCCGAGCACGCCATGGGCTCAGGGGCTACTGTCAGCGTTCTGGGAATGGGGGTCCCCAGACTTGCCTATCTGCGGCCCATGGCGTGGCTTTGCTGGCAGGCCTGTACGACCCATCTTCATCAACAAGGAATCAAGACCCTTGCGAGGCGGATGGCAGAAGACCTCCTCATGAGCGGCCTCGCCATGCCGGCTCGCGAGGGGCAGAGAGTTCAAGGTCGGGCAAACCTCGCGAGGTTCTCTTGACGTAAGCCATGACGATCGAGACCAGGCGGGCGCCAGGCGGGCACCAGCGCGCGCAACGTCCTTGTTTCCTCTTTGGGGCTAAGGGGGCAAGCGTAGGCGCGAAGTACCGAGGCATCAAGCAAAGGTTTCCATATTGGTGCAACGAGACCAAGACCAGAAGGACAGCAAGACGGAGGTCACCATGGAGCCCAGGATGGCGTCACCACCAGAACCTTTGGCAGGAGAAAACCACCTTTTGTCAGGATAGCTTGTACTAGCTGTCCCCTTTCAAATTGGCCGTTGTTAGCTCCCTTCCCTCTCAATATTTGGGGAGAGGACCAGGGCCTCTATAAATAGGACTAGCCACCACCATAGGTGGGGAGACGAGGAAGAATCATCGAGGTCATCCCCAGCCACACAAGTGGACCAAGCACAAGAACACCTAAACCTCAGGAGGCTATTCTTCCCCGTGTACTGTTCATCCTCAACCCAAGAGGCAATCAACCACCACACTGGAGTAGGGTATTACATCACAACGGTGGCCCGAACCAGTATAAATCTCATGTCCTTTGTGCTGCGAGTTCGTCGAGTTAGTTCGTGAGATCTAGGCTAAGTTAGGACGCAGATCGATAGGGGCGGAGGTCTTCACGCGCACCCCAGTGTTTGAACTTTAAGGGTTTTGCCGGAACCCGTGATCCGACAGTCTTCCTCTGGGGGCGCGGTGTCCGGAGGCGTGTCGGGGGATTGGATCCCGTCGCACGTCACGGCTCGTCGATTGAAGGAGCTCGCAGAGGAGGGACTCATGCCGATCGGAGGGTGGTGTCTTGTGGGTGCGGCGAGGTCGAGCCGGCGTCGCAGGAAGATGAGCGAGTCCTGCTCATCACCCACGTCGCGCGGGGCTTCTCCATGCTACCCAACCCTTTTTCCGAGTGTTTCTTGACAATTTCAGTGTGCAACTCCATCATCTTCCTCCCAATGCCATCATCTATCTTTCGGCTTTCATCTCCCTGTGCAAGAACTTCTTCGAATGCCACCCCCATTGGGGCCTCTTTAACAACATTTTCACTTGTCGGTCGATGATCGTCAAGGACTCGTTAGCCAACGCGCAGACCCACGTAACCCAGCTATGCAGGGGATTGGGCATCCAAGTCCGAGGGGAGTGCCTCCCCGAAGATGAGTTTCCCCGATTCCATCAAGGGGTGGCAGGGGACATGGTTTTATTGCAGGGATGGCCCAAATGGCCCTAACCAGTCAGGTTTCCCTCTGTACTCCGCAAAGAGGGTGAGGGCCCCCGAGTCCCTTTCGGTGGCGAAGGAGGAGAATACGGAGGTCGCCATCTTGGCCACTGCCCTGGTGGGAATTATAAATGTTGGCATGAATGACATGGATCTACTGGAGACCTTTCTTACTCAGCGGATTCAACTGCTGCAGGCCACGGCTCGTCCCATGTGGTTGTACGAGGGGTCGAATGACGATACATCTCCAACGTATCTATAATTTTTGATTGTTCCATGCTATTATATTATCTGTTTTGGATGTTTATGGGCTTTATTATATACTTTTATATTATTTTTGGGACTAACCTATAAACCCAGAGCCCAGTGCCAGTTTATGTTTTTTCCTTGTTTTAGAGTATCACAGAAAAGGAAAATCGAACAGACTCTAATTGACCTGAAACTTCACGGAACTTAATTTCGGAACAGAAGCAATCCAGAAGACTTGGGGTGTATGTAAGGGAAGCAATGAGGAAGGCACGAGGGAGGGGGCGCGCCCACCCCCCTGGGCGCACCTTCCACCCTTGTGGGCCCCTCGTGGCTCCCCTGACGTACTTCTTCCTCCCATATATACCCAGATACCCTAAAAACTTCGGAGAGCATGATAGACTAGGAGTTCCGTCGCCAGAAGCCTCCGTAGCCACCGAAAACCAATCTAGACCCGTTCCGGCACCCTGCCGGAGGGGGAATCCCTCTCCGGTGGCCATCTTCATCATCCTGGCGCTCTCCATGACGAGGAGGAGTAGTTCTCTATTACACCCTCGATGCTGCTATATCTCCCACGTGTCGAAGTACGACTTAGAGGCATAACCGCATTGAAAGCAATGTCGCAAGTGAGGTAATCTTCACACAACCCATGTAATACATAAGGGAAAGAGATACATAGTTGGCTTACAATTGCCACTTCACACAATTACATGAATAAAGCATTACATCAACTAGATACATTCAGGGTCTGACTACGGAACCAAAATAAAAGAAGACTACCCCAAATGCTACACAGATCCCCGATCGTCCCGACTGGGCTCCAGTACTGATCGACTGGAAACGAAACAACACGAAGGACAAGATCTTCATCGAGCTCCTCCTTGAGCTTGGTTGCGTCATCTGCACGGTTCAATGGCACCTGCAAGCTGGTTTTGAAGTATCTGTGAGTCATGGGGACTCAGCAATCTCACACCCTCGCGATCAAGACTATTTAAGCTTATAGGTAAGGTAAAGGTATGAGGTGGAGCTGCAGCAAGCAACTAGCATATATGGTGGCTAACATATTCGCAAAAGAGAGCGAGAAGAGAAGGCAAAAGCATGGTCGAACAACTATGATCAAGAAGTGATCCTAGAACAACCTACGTCAAGCATTACTCCAACACCGTGTTCACTTCCCGGACTCCGCTGAGAAGAGACCATCACGGTTACACACGCGGTTGATGTATTTTAATTAAGGTCAACTTCAGGTTTTCTACAACCGGACATTAACAAATTCCCATCTGCCCATAACCGCGGGCACGGCTTTCGAAAGTTCATAACCCTGCAGGGGTGTCCCAACTTAGCCCAGCACAAGCTCTCACGGTCAACGAAGGATATTCCTTCTAGAGGGAAGACCCGATCAGACTCGGAATCCCGGTTACAAGACATCCTCGACAATGGTAAAACAAGTCCAGCAAGACCACCCGTTGTGCCGACAAATCCCGATAGGAGCTGCACATATCTCGTTCTCAGGGCACACCAGATAAGCTAAGCGTACGGGAGCCAACGTAACCCAAGTTGCCAAGGGACGGCCCCGCACGGTGCTCTGGGTTGGACCAACACTTAGACAAGCACTGGCCCGGGGGTTTAAAATAAAGATGACCCTTGGGCTGGCCTAACCAAAGGGAAAAAGAGGCTAGGTGGCGAATGGTAAAACCAAGGTTGGGCCTTGCTGGAGGAGTTTTATTCAAAGTGAACTGTCAAGGGGTTCCCATTATAACCCAACCGATTAAGGAACGCAAAATCCGGGAACATAACACCGATATGACGGAAACTAGGGCGGCAAGAGTGGAACAAAATGCCAGGCATAAGGCCGAGCCTTCCACCCTTTACCAAGTATATATATGCATTAATTAAATAAGATATATTGTGATATCCCAACAAGTAAACATGTTCCAACAAGGAACAACATCTCCATGTTCCAACAAGGAACAAACTTCAATCTTCACCTGCAACTCACAACACTATAAGAGGGGCTGAGCAAAGCGGTAACATAGCCAAACAACGGTTTGATAGGACAAGGTGGGTTAGAGGCTTGGTTCAACAATATGGGAGGCATGATAAGCAAGTGGTAGGTATCGCGGCATAGGCATAGCAAAAGAGCGAGCAACTAAGCAAGCAAAGATAGAAGTGATTTCGAGGGTATGGTCATCTTGCCTGAAATCCCGCAAGGAAGAAGAACGAGTCCATGAAGAAGACAAACAGACGTAGTCGAACGGGTCCTCACAAACGCGACGTTATCGGAACCAACCCGAAGAAGCAACACCGGAAAGAAGCAAACAACATAGTAAACAACCACCACATAAGCATGCCATGATGCACAACCAAGTATGATGCATGTCCAGTTTAATGAAACATGGCATGGAAATATGCACAAACAATCCTACAAATTAAGTGGAGCTCAACATGCAACTCCGTTACATATTGACGAAACACCACATTCAAGTTATTTAGTTCGATCTCGTTTATGTACCCAACAATATTAAATGTTGTTAAGCATGTCAAGAGGTGAAACAAAACAAAACTATACCATCTAAACAATTTAAATGGGGCCGGATATAACAAACAACAAACCCCGTAAATCCCCATATGCATTAGTAATTTAATGCAAACAACACTTTGAACATTCTTGAAGTTGTTATCATGATGCGGATGACATGAACAAGTTTATGCAATTTTTATTAAAAGTTGACAAGAGCATTATGAAGCATTTGTCACTGTGGTAGAAAGTAAAGGGGTGCCACAGAAATGATAACGAAACGGTGCCACGGCAGCATTCCGGTTCCGGTAACTCGATTGATATACCGATGCAAAGGAGAAGTGTGCGGATGCGTGCAAAAGATGGTGCGGCGCTCCCGGATTCCGAGTGTCCCACGAGACGACGGTATGGCAACGGGGAACATGCAAGAAAACATGTCAGGCATGGTGCAAACGCGAGCATCTCAAACATCGCAAGCATTCGTTTACGGACGCCGTCTCGAGGTTATACCTTCGAAGCGTGTCTTATCGGAGGGGTTCAAGTTCGATGTGGTGTAGTGGAAGTAGACGTTCTCCGGACGTAGAGGGAAGTAGTGGTTCACGCGAAGGTGGTCGAAGTAGTCGTCCTATCGTTCATCGGCGATCATCGGAGCGGTAGTGGAAGTAGAGGCTCACCACGTCTTGTCGAAAACCACGGCGGCGGTAGTCATACACAATCGTAGATGTTCAGGGTCGTCGGGGTACTTGTCGGTCGGGTCTTGACGGTCTCGTTTTTGTGACGGTAGTCATGCTAGTCGGCGGTAGTGAAACTTGATGGTCCGAGGGCTCCGGGCATCGTGGTACTTGGCGCAACACCGTGTAGTTGTACATTTGAAGAGGAACTTGGCCATCCGAAGGTGTACTTGGCGAACAACGGTCGTCGTGGTACTCGTCGGTCCACGAAGTCGTTCTGGTAGGTCTTGGCATTTCGTTCGGTACTCGTTCGAGCATCCGTTTGGTCTTGTCGGTGGTGTACTTGGCGAAATTCCACGGAGGCGGTCTTGCATCCCTGGATTCAGTGGCCTTGGCAATGACAACAAAAAGGCACCAGGGAAGCAGCACGTAGACGACGCAGGTGACAGGTAGCTCGGCAAGAGGCGGCAGGGCGGAGCAGCATCGGATGGCGAGGGACAAGAAGCTCCTGCAGGGCCGGTCCAGCGGCAGGGGAGGACCTGGGCGAAGCGCAGCCTGATCCGGTGGCGGCGGCGTTGGCCCAAACTGAGGAAGAGGGAGGCGAGGGCGCGATGAAGGAGGGCGGCGGCACTGGCAGGTCGGGTCACCGGCGCGGACGCCATGGACGGAGACGGGAAGGCAGCGGCGAGGTCTTGCGGCGTCCATGGCGGGCAAGGCAGGAACGCGAGGGGAGGAGGCTGCTAGAGGCGGCACTTGGCGGCGGGGTTGTCACGGTCGGACGGGTCTCCGGCGCTGGGAGCAGCGATAGGGCGTGAAGGACGAGGGGGGATCGAGGGAGAGATTGACTCGGGCGCGGGCGCTCCTCTCCTGGCGGTGCGGGAGGGAGTAACGAAGGAGGAGGAGGAGGAGGAGGGCTTCAAGGGAGATGTTCGGCTGGCCTAGGTTTAAGGATGGGCCGGAGCGACTGGGCCTGGTGCGGGAGATGGGCAGCCCAGGTGTGGATGGCCTAGGAGGTAGGCAAGGGCCAAGCTAGGCCTAGGGAGGCCCAGTTGGGCTCTCCGCTTTCTCTCACTCTTTCCCATCTTTTTCCATTTAAAATAAAACAGAAAAAGAGAAAGAAAAGAAAGAGAAGGTAGGGGAGGACTCTGGGCATGGGGATAATTTTCACGAACTAGTGGAAATGTGCACGGCCCGAGAAAAATAGAAAAGGTCAAGTTTGAAAGATTAAATTCAATTTCATTTGAATTTAAATCAAAAGGTTTGAACTAGGACAGGTTTTTCGAAGTGCCCAAAAATGTTGAGAAATTAGGTGGAGCTCCGGAAAATGACGAAAAGGACATGCGGCAAAGATAGAGGCCAAGAGTTGAAATAACAAAATGCATTGGGATTTTTGCAAGTGTGTTTGCGGTAAATCCAAATAATTGGAATATTTACTATAGCTCTCTAAATATCGAGAGGATATGTTATAAAGAGAATCACCATGTGAATTCCCTCGGTTTAAATGGACTGAAAATCCATACGTTTTATTTGTTTGAGTTGCAAAAGATTTATGCGATGATGGCATGATGACATGACGCAATGCACATGATGCAATGATGAATGCAACGAACCAAACAAAACACACAACGAACCCAGAAACCCTGGAAGGCATCGGAAGCTCCGGTCTTGGGGCGTCACATTCTCCCTTGGGGCTGAGGGTATGTACAAGTAGCTATGTGTTTGAGCTCTCTCTCTCTCTCTCTCTCGTGTTCTTGAGGTGGCACGATCTTGATGTATCACGAGCTTTGCTATTATAGTTGGATCTTATGATGTTTCTACCCCTCTACTCTCTTGTAATGGATTGAGTTTTTCCTTTGAAGTTATCTTATCGGATTGAGTCTTTATGGATTTGAGAACACTTGATGTATGTCTTGTGTGGGATATACCTGTGGTGACAATGGGGTATTCTATGATCCACTTGATGTATGTTTTGGTGATCAACTTGCGGGTTCCGTGACCTTAGGAATCTATGCATAGGGGTTGGCACACGTTTTCGTCTTGACTCTCCGTTAGAAACTTTGGGCACTCTTTGAAGTACTTTGTGTTGGTTTGAATAGATGAATCTGAGATTGTGTGATGCACATCGTATAATCATACCCACGGATACTTGAGGTGACATTTGAGTATCTAGGTGACATTAGGGGTTTGGTTGATATGTGTCTTAAGGTGTTATTCTAGTACGAACTCTTTAATAGATTGATCCTAAAAAATAACTTTGAGGTGGTTTCGTACCCTACAATAATCTCTTCGTTTGTTCTCCACTATTAGTAGCTTTGGAGTGACTCTTTGTTGCATGTTCAGGGCTAGTTATATGATCCAATTATGTTATTATTGTTGAGAGGACTTGCACAAGTGAAAGTATGAACCCTAGGCCTTGTTTCAACACATTGCAATATTTTCAGATTACAAAAACCTTTGTCTACCATCCATATACCACTTGTATCACCATCTCTTCGCTGAACTAGTGCACCTATACAATTTACCATTGTATTTGGTGTGTTGGGGACACAAGAGACTCTTTGTTATTTGGTTGCAGGGTTGCTTGAGAGAGACCATCTTCATCCTATGCCTCCTACAGATTGATAAACCTTAGGTCATCCACTTGAGGGACATTTGCTACTATCCTACAAACCTCTGCACTTGGAGGCCAACAACGACTACAAGAAGAAGGTTGTGTAGTAGACATCAAGCTCTTTTCTGGCGCCGTTGCCGGGGAGGTTAGTGCTTGAAGGTATATCTTTCAATCTAGCAATTGAATCTTTTAGTTTCTTGTTTTATCACTAGTTTAGTTTATAAAAGAAAACTACAAAAAAAGATGGAATTGAGTTTGCCTCATACGCTTCATCTTTTTAACATCTTTTGCGAGTATGATGGAAAGGAAAATTGTGCCAAAGTGTTAGAAGAAGAATGCATTAGAATGTTTGGTACTAAATCTTTGCATGATGAGCATGATTGCAATGTTGTTAGTATGAATTCCTTGAATATCCATGATTCTAATGATATGCAAAGCCAGAAGCTTGGGGAAGCTATGTTTGATGAAGATGACAGTTTTTGTCCCCCAAGTTTTGATGAGCAAATTTATTATGATGAAAGCATGCCTCCAATTTATGATGATTATATTGATGAAAGTGGATTCGGAGAGGTCATGACTTTATTTTGTGATGAATCCACTATTCCGGAAGAGGTTCCAATTGATTATGAGAACAAAGTTGCTATCTATGATGATTATTGTAATGAATTGTATGCTATAAAGAATAATGATATCCATGAAACTTGTCATCATGATTTTAGTTTTCAATTGGATTATGCCTCACATGATAGTTATTTTGTTGAGCTTGCTCCCACTACTATTCATGAGAAGAAATTTACTTATGTGGAGAGTAATAAAAATTCTATGCTTGCAGATCATGAAAAGAATGCTTTATGTGATGGTTATATTATTGAATTCATTCGTGATTCTACTGAAAATTATTATGAGGGAGGAACATATGCTTGTAGGTATTGCAATAATATCAAGTTTCCTCTCTATGAGCTTAAAATCTTGAAGTTATGCTTGTTTTACTTTCCTATGCTAGTTGATTGGTGTTTCCATAAGTTGTTTGCTCACAAAATCCCTATTCATAGGAAGAGGGTTAACTTAAATGTGCTAGTTATATTCTTCATGATGCTCTCTTTATATTTCAATTCTTATCTTTTATGTGAGCATCATTGAAATCATCATGCCTAGCTAAGGGCGTTAAACGATAGCGCTTGTTGGGAGGCAACCCAACTTTATTTTTGTTCCTTGATTTTTGTTCCTGTTTAGTAATAAATTAATCATCTATCCTCTATTATGATTGATTTTTTATGTTTTAATTAGTGTTTGTGCCAAGTAGAACCGTTGGGAAGACTTGGGGAAAGTCTTGTTGTTCTTAATGTAAAAAATAGAAACTTTAGCACTCACGAGAATTGCTGCCATTTTTTATTGGAGAGTGCTATTTAGTTAATTATTTTTGCAGATGATTAATAGATAAATTCCTCACGTCCAGAAATTTATTTTTGAATTTTTGGGGTCCGATAAGTTTGCATTAGTTACATATTACTACAGACTGTTCTATTTTTGACAGATTCTGTTTTTCATGTGTTGTTTACTTATTTTGATGAATCTATGGCTAGTAAAAGAGTTTATAAACCATAGAGAAGTTGTAATACAGTAGGTTTAACACCAATAGAAATAAAGAATGAGTTCATTACAGTACCTTGAAGTGGTGTTTTGTTTTCTTTCGCTAACAGAGCTTACGAGTTTTCTGTTAAGTTTTGTGTTGTGAAGTTTTCAAGTTTTGGGTAAAGATTCGATGGATTATGGAATAAGGAGTGGCAAGAGCCTATGCTTGGGGATGCCCAAGGAACCCCAAGGTAATATTCAAGGACAATCAATAGCCTAAGCTTGGGGATGCCCCGGAAGGCATCCCCTCTTTCGTCCTCGTTCATCGGTAACTTTACTTGGAGCTATATTTTTATTCACCACATGATATGTGTTTTGCTTGGAGCATCATTTTGTTTAGTTTTGCTTTCTGTTTGAATTAAGTACCAAGATCTGAAATTCTCTAATGTTAGAGAGTATTCACATAGTTGTATAATTATTCGACTACCCATTGGTCTTCACTTACATCTTTCAGAGTAGTCTATCATTTGCTCTAGTGCTTCACTTATATCTTTTTAGAGCATGGTGGTGGTTTTATTTTAAAGAAATAGATGAACTCTTGTGCTTCACTTATATTATTTTGAGAGTCTTTAGAACAGAATGGTAGATTGCTTTGGTTATGAAACTAGTCCTAATATGATGGGCATCCAAGAGGGATATAATAAAAACTTTCATTAGAGTGCATTGCATACTAAGAGAAGTTTGATACTTGATAATTGTTTTGAGATATGGAGATGGTGATAGTAGAGTCGTGCTAGTTGAGTAGTTTTGAATTTCATAAATGCTTGTGTTGAAGTTTGTGATTCCCATAGCATGCATGTATGGTGAACCGTTTTTTAAGAAGTCGGAGCATGATGTATTTATTGATTGTCCTCCGTACGAGTGGCGGTCGGGGACGAGCGATGGTCTTTTCATACCAATCTATTGCCCTAGGAGCATGCGCGTAGTACTTTCTTTCGATAACTGATAGATTTTTGCAATAAGTATGTGAGTTCTTTATGACTAATGTTGAGTCCATGGATTATACACACTCTCACCCTTCCACCATTGCTAGCCTCTCAAGTACTGCACAACTTTCAGCGATTCCATAAACCCACCATATACCTTCCTCAAAACAGCCACCATACCTACCTATTATGGCATTTCCATAGCCATTCCGAGATATATTGCCATGCAACTTTTCACCGTTTCGTTTATTATGACACGCTTCATCATTGTCATATTGCTTTGCATGATCATGTAGTTGACATTGTATTTGTGGCAAAGCCACCGTTCATAATTCTTCCATACATGTCACTGTTGATTCATTGCACATCCCGGTACACCGCCGGAGGCATTCATATAGAGTCATATCTTGTTCTAGTATCGAGTTGTAATCTTTGAGTTGTAAATAAATAGAAGTGTGATGATCATCATTAATAGAGCATTGTCCCCCAAAAAAGAGAAAGGACAAATAAAAAAAGGCCAAAAAAAGAAAGGCCAAAAAAAGGCAAGAAAAAGGGGGGGGGGGCAATGCTACTATCCTTTTACCACACTTGTGCTTTAAAGTAGCACCATGATCTTCATGATAGAGAGTCTCTTGTTTTCTCACGTTAATATACTAATGGGAAATTTTCATTATAGAACTTGGCTTGTATATTCCAACAATAGGCCTCCTCAAGTGCCCTAGGTCTTCGTGGGCAAGCAAGTTGGATGCACACCCACTTAGTTTCTTTTATTGAGCTTTCATACATTTATAGCTCTAGTGCATCCATTGCATGGCAATCCCTACTCATTCACATTGATAGCTTTCATACATTTATAGCTCTAGTGCATCCGTTACGGCTAGTTGATGTGAGACTATCTTCTCCTTTTTGTCTTCTCCACAACCACCATTCTATTCCACCTATAGTGCTATATCCATGGCTCACGCTCATATATTGCGAAGATTGAAAAAGTTTGAGAACATCAAAAGTATGAAACAATTGCTTGGCTTGTCATCAGGGTTGTGCATGATTTCAATATTTTGTGTGGTGAAGATGGAGCATAGCCAGACTATATGATTTTGTAGGGATAGCTTTCTTTGGCCATGTTATTTTGAGAAGACATAATTGCTTTGTTAGTATGCTTGAAGTATTATTATTTTTATGTCAATATTAAACTTTTGCCTTGAATCTTATGGATCTGAATATTCTTGCCACAATAAAGAATTACATAGAGAAAAATGTTAGGTAGCATTCCACATCAAAAATTATGTTTTTATCATTTACCTACTCGAGGACGAGCAGGAATTATGCTTGGGGATGCTGATACGTCTCCAACGTATCTACTCCCTCCATTCTTATATACAAGGCCACTATGAAATATACATTTTACATCTATACAATACCACCAATAGTAATCGAGGCAAAATTAATGATATTTTCTCGTACTAACAACCTGTTTAATACTTGCATGCATGCAGTCATAATGACAGTCAGCTACTTCCTCCACTCAGTTTCTTTGCATGCATGCGGAGTATTAATGATCCCAGTAAACAAGAATTGTAAAGCAGGCATTAAATTTTACATAGGTACCTATAATCCGAGTTTGTGGCCTTGTATACAAAAATGGAGGGAGTATAATTTTTGATTGTTCCATGCTATTATATTATTTGTTTTGGATGTTTATGGGCTTTATTATATACTTTTATATTATTTTTGGGACTAACCTATTAACCCAGAGCCCAGTGCCTGATTTTGTTTTTTCCTTGTTTTAGAGTATCGCAGAAAAGGAAAATCAAACAGAGTCCAATTGACCTGAAACTTCATGGAACTTATTTTTGGAACGGAAGCAATCCAGAAGACTTGGGGTGTATGTAAGGGAAGCAACGAGGAAGGCACGAGGTAGGGGCGCGCCCTCCACCCTCATGGGCCCTTCGTGGCTCCCCTGACGTACTTCTTCCTCCCATATATACCCATATACCTTAAAAACTTCGGAGAGCATGATAGATTGGGATTTCCGCCGGCAGAAGCTGCAGTAGCCACCGAAAACCAATCTAGACCCGTTCCAGCACCCTACCGGAGGGGGAATCCCTCTTCGGTGGCCATCCTCATCACCCCGGTTCACTAAAAAATTACATCCCTAGAACATTCATCCGCCACAAGGCGGGCACCCTTCAGAACATCCTTATAATAATTCTCGGGCTTGCGATTCTCTTTCCCCGGCGGTGGCCCGTCCTTCACAAGCTTCTCAGCATCCAGCTTGCCCCAGTGCACCTTAGCACGGGCAAGGGCCCTACGGGCACCTTCAATGCAGACGGAGCGCTTGATGACTTCGAGCCTTGGACAGGCCTCCACCAGCCGCCGCACCAGCCCGAAATAGCTCCCAGGCAGAGCCTCTCTAGGCCACAGCCGAACTATGAGGCCCCTCATGGCCTGTTCGGCCGCCTTGTGAAGCTCAACCGGTTGCTTCAGCAGGTTGCTCAGGGGCACGGGTTGTCTGGCCTCAGCATAGTGAGACCAGAACACCTTCTCTGTCGAGCTGCCCTCCTCGGCTCGATAGAATGCGGCGGCATCAGACACACTCTGGGGAAGATCTGCGAACGCTCCTGGAGAGCTCCGGATTCGGGTAAGTAACAAGTAACTCACGTTTATGTGTTTGCTTTGCATAAAGAATGCCTTACCCGCCGCTATCTTCTTCACTTCATCCAACTCCTGGAGGGTCTTCTGGGATTCGGCCTTGGCAGACTTGGCATTTTCAATAGCCACCGCGAGCTCGGGCGCTCACGTCTTTGAGTCACGCTCCAAACTCTCATGCTTTTCCATGAGAGCCTGGAGCTCTTGCTGTACCTTGCCAACCTCGGCCTCATACTTCTCCTGCTCGGTGCGCTCCGTGGCCGCCGTCTTCTCGGCCTCAAGCAGCGCTTGCTTAAGGGTCGCCACCTCAGACATGGCCCCTACAATAGCCACGATAATCCTGTCATTTTTTGGCAATTGCACCTTTTTATATATATTAAAACAAGGTATTTCTTACCTTCATTGTCCTCGAGCTGCTTCTTGGCACGCCCGAGCTCTTGCTCGGACCGCTCGAGGTTCTGCTTTAGCGTGTCCACTTCCGCAGTCAGTGCGGCGGACGCCAGCAGGGAAGCCTGCACACGAATATTGACTCCTTTTTGTTAGACTCCTGCGAATTTTATTTGATCCTCTATTCGGCTTTTCTTTCCGAATGCCAAACAGAGCATCAGGGGCTACTATCTATGCGGTAATATTATTTACACATTCTTTACTTACCTCAAAGCCTGTTAAAAGGCTAGTACAAGCTTCAGTCAGTCCGCTCTTGGCGGACTGAACCTTTTGGACCACTGCACTCATAATGGTGCAGTGCCCCTCGTCGATGGAGGCGCCTTGGAGCGCCTCCAACAGATTGTCTGGCGCCTCCGGTTGGACGGAGGTTTCCGGCACGGTGGGCTTGCTCCTCTTGTAAGGAGGTCCCCCACCGGACTCTGGAACCTTTGAAGGTTCCGGAGCGGTGTCCGGCCTAGGGCCGGACTTGGAGCCCTGGGGGGTCTCATCCCCTTTACTCCTGGCGTCCGGGAGGTTGCCTCGCGGCGTCTCCAGGACCACCCCCTCCTGGATTGGAACCTGTTGGGACAACACTTCAGTGTCGTCCGTAGGGCGGGGGGAGGAAGCCGTCGGAAGCAAGTTCACCTCCGACGAGTCCAGTGAGCCGCTCGATGACGCGTCGAGCCGGTCTTTGGGGGGGCTGCATAAACATATTCGACATAAGGGAAAGCTGTGCAATAAACGGATACTATGAATTACTTTGGTATCCGGATACTTACGATTTGGCCAGGGGCTTGGCCCTGGGTGCCCACTCCTCTCCGCCGTCGTCGGCGTCTGTGGAGTAGTCCGGAGGAAGGGTTTTCCCCTTCTTGGACCCTCCGACCTCCCCAGAGAGGGCGGCCTTCCGTTTCTTCTCTCCCCCCGCTGGAGGGGGAGAGGTATCTTCTTCTTCCTCCTCGTCTTCACGGGAGGAATGCGCCTCGGAACCATCGGATGATGGATCCGACGCCTCCTGGTGTCGGGCACTCTTTCGAGTCCCCGTTGCCTTTTTTGCGGCCTTCTTCTCCGGCACCACATAGGGTGCCGGAACCAGCAGCTTTGCTAGGTGAGCGTCCGCTGGGCCTTGGGGCAAAGGAGCCGGACAATTGATCTGTCCGGATGTCTCTTGCCAATCCTGTCAAAGGTAAGGGAGTTTAGATCCCGCATGAGGTCAAACTATGAAAAACTGATACCCTGTAAAGGGAAAAAACCGCTTACCGCGAGAGCATGATGCTGCGCACTGAATCCGTGATCCTCGGTAGCGGATGCGGGAGCCTCGGCGCCCTTGAAAAGCACCTTCCAGGCATCTTCGTACGTCGTGTTGAAGAGCCTGTTCAGAGTTTGGTGTCGCGCCGGGTCGAACTCCCACAGGTTGAAAGCCCGTTGTTGACACGGGAGGATCCGGCGGATGAGCATAACCTGGACTACATTGACAAGTCTGAGCTTCTTGTCCACCAGGGATTGGATGCATGTTTGGAGTCTGGTCAGCTCTCCTTTTTTACCCCAGGACAGGCCGGTCTCCTTCCAGGAGGTGAGCCGCGTAGGGGGTCCGGACCGAAACTCGGGGGCTGCGACCCATTCGGGGTCGTGTGGCTCGGTGATGTAAAACCATCCCGATTGCCACCCCTTCAGGGTCTCCACAAAGGAGCCCTCAAGCCATAAGACGTTGGCCATCTTGACCACCATGGCGCCTCCGCACTCCGCCTGGTCGCCGCGCACCACCTTCGGCTTGACGTTGAAAGTCTTGAGCCATTGGCCGAAATGGGGGCGGATGCGGAGGAAGGCCTCGCACACGACAATAAACGCTGAGATGTTGAGGACAAAATTCGGGGCCAGATCGTGGAAATCCAGGCCATAGTAGAACATGATCCCCCGGCCAAATGGATGGAGAGGGAAGCCTAGTTCGCGGAGGAAATGGGGTAGGAACACCACCCTCTCATGGGGCCTAGGGGTGGGGATGAGGTGCCCCTTTTCGGGAAGCCGGTGCGCAATGTCGTTAGACAGGTATCCGGCCTTCCTTAGTCTTTTGATGTGCCCCTCCGTGACGGATGAGACCATCCACTTTCCTCCCGCTCCGGACATGGCTGGAGAAGGTTGAGGTGGGGAGTGCGGACTTGGGCGCTGGAGCTCGAGTGCGCGAGAATTGATAAGCAAGGGAGAAAGAAGGCGTAGGTAAAAAGGTGGATCCTTATCCCCTTATATAGGTGGACGCAACTACGTGTCCCCACCAGCCTGGTAAAACTCGCTTATCTCCCAACCGCCGTAATCAATGGCGTGGTTGGGTTACCCACGCCCGTATTGATGAGAATCCTGGAATAAGGGGACACGATCTCTGCTTTAACAAGACGTGCCAAGGAAACCGCCTCGCATGACGCGCTGGGGTGGGATAATGAAACGACTCGGATAAAGGCTGGGCCGTGGTGTGTCACACTATGGAATATGTCAGCAGATTAGATTTGTGTAAATATTATTCTCTCTATGGCAATATGTGGAAACTTATTTTGCAGAGCCGGACACTATCTTTGTGTTCAAAATCTTCTATGAAGTACATGGAGGAGGAACCCGCCTTGCAATGCCGAAGACAATCTGCACGTCGGACTCGTCGTCATTGAAGCCTGGTTCAGGGGCTACTGAGGGAGTCCTGGATTAGGGGGTGTCCGGATAGCCGGACTATACCTTCAGCCGGACTCCTGGACTATGAAGATACAAGATTGAAGACTTCATCCCGTGTCTGGGAGGGACTTTCCTTGGCGTGGAAGGCAATCTTGGCGATGCGGATATTTAGATCTCCTACCATTGTAACCGACTCTATGTAACCCTAACCCTATCCGGTGTCTATATAAACCGGAGGGTTTTAGTCCGTAGGATGACATACACATCAACAATCATACCATTGGCTAGCTTCTAGGGTTTAGCCTCTTCGATCTCGTGGTAGATCTACTCTTGTACTACCCATATCATCAATATTAATCAAGCAGGACATAGGGTTTTACCTCCATAGAGAGGGCCCGAACCTGGGTAAAACTTCGTGTCCCTTGTCTCCTGTTACCATCCGACCTAGACGCAGAGTTCGGGACCCCCTACCCGAGATCCGCCGGTTTTGACACTGACACATGCTATTATATTATCTGTTTAGGATGTTTTATATGCAATTTTATATTATTTTTGGGACAAACCTATTAAGCTAGAGCACAGTGCCAATATCTTTTTTTTTCTGTTTTTGAGTTTCACAGAAAAGGAATACCAAATGGAGTCCAAACGGAATAAAACCTTCGCGATGATTTTTCTTGCACCAAAAAACAACCAGGAGACTTGGATATGAAGTCGGAGGAGCCACGAGGCGTCCACAAGGACGGAGGGCATGCCCCCACCCTTATGGCCCCCCGTGCACCTCCTGGCCTATTTCTTTCGCCTATATATTCCCAAACATCCGCAAACCAACAAAGGCATCCACAAAAACACGTTTCCACCGCCGCAACCTTCTGTACCCGTGACATCCCATCTAGGGCCCTTTTCCGGCACCCTGCCGGAGGGGCATTCAATCAAGGAGGGCTTCTACATCAACTCTATTACCTTTTGGATGAAGCGTGAGTAGTTTAACTCAGACCTACGTGTCAATAGCTAGTAGCTAGATGGCTTCTTCTCTCTCTTTGATTCTCAATACCATGTTCTCCTCGATATTCTTCGAGATCTATTTGATTTATCACTTTTTTGCGGTGTGTTTGCCGAGATTCGATGAATTGTGGATTTATGATCATCTTATCTATGAATAATATTTGAATCTTCTCTGAGTTCTTTTATGCATGATTTGGTACCATTGTAATTCTCTTCGAACTATCGGTTTAATTTGGCCAACTAGGTTGGTTTTTCTTGCAATGGGAGAAGTGCTTAGCTTTGGGTTCAATCTTTTAGTGTCCTTTCCTAGTGACAGTAGGGGCAGCAAGGCACATATTGTATTGTTGCCATCGAGGATAAAAAGATGGGGTTTTCGGCATATTCCTTGAGTTAATTCCTCTACATCATGTCATCTTACTTAATGCGTCACTCTATTCTTCATGAACTTAATACTCTAGATACAAGCAGAAGTCGGTCGATGCGTGGAGTAATAGTAGTAGATGCAGGATCGTTTCGGTCTACTTGACATGGACGTGATGCCTATATTCATGATCATTGCCTTAGATATCGTCATAACTTTGTGCTTTTCTATCAATTGATCGGCAGTAATTTGTTCACGTACCATATTATTTTCTATCATGAGAGAAGCCTCTAGTGAAACCTATGGCCCCCGGGTCTATTTTCCATCATATAAGTTTATATTTTTCGTCATATAAGTTTCTACTTTCTATCATACAAGTTTTCGATCTACAATATTAGTTTCCGATATACTATTTTTGCAATCTTTTACTTTTTGATCTATAAATCAAAAATATGAAAAATATTTACTTTATCGTTTATCTATCTCTATCAGATCTCACCTTTGCAAGTAACTGTGAAGGGATTGAGAATCCCTTTGTCGTGTTGGGTGCAAGTTGTTTGATTGTTTGTGCAGTTATTCTGTGATTTGTGCGTGGTCTCCTACTAGATTGATACCTTGGTTCTCAAACTGAGGGAAATACTTATCTCTACTTTGCTGCATCACCCTTCCCTCTTCAAGGGAAAAACCAATACAATCTCAAGAAGTAGCAGGAAGAATTTTTGGCGCCGTTTCCGGGGAGATCTACGCAAAGTCAGGACATACCAAGTACTCATCATAAACTCTCATCTCTTGCATTACATTATTCGCCATTCACCTCTCGTTTTCCTCTCCCCCACCTCTAAAAAGATTTTTGAAAAGATTTGCCATTTCTTCGCCCCTCTTCTATTCATCTTCCTTGTTTGCTTTCGGGTTGCTCGTTTGCTAGATTGGTTTATTGGCACCATGTATGAAATTGGGGAGGATATCGCTGAAAAGGATAGTAGTAATGATGGGGGGGGAACTTTGATGCTCTTGCTAATACTAATCCTCATGAAGAATGTACTATTCTGCACATTAAAAGGCTTCGCATAGGTAGCGGCAATATTATTGGAAAAGGGGTTATCCAAGATTTCTTTACTTGTGTCGGTGCACTTCCCACTTCTGGTGGATCTATTCTCCATAAAACTAGTAGTCTTGCGGATGTTATATCCTTGCTCGTAGTTGAACTTGAAAGACAATTTGTGCATATGCATCCAACCATACAAAGGATTTTTCTAGAGTTTTCTAATATTGAGCATTCTTCTGTTAAGTGCTCCACCACTATATTTCTAGCCGACGAGTATAGATTTATTATGAAAGAAGCTAGTGAAATTTTTGCGCATTATAGAGTAGATGGTGGTCGTCCTCCCATAGAAGGAATTCTTTTTAACCAAGAGGACATAATGAGTTTACGTTCTTTAGATCATGCTGCTTATAACGAAAATTTAAGAAAGGGAGTCCCTACCGATGTTTTAGTTGATAAGATTTCCGAGCTTAATGATAATTTTGCTATACAGAACAACGGATTTGGTTTCTCTCTTGGATACAAGCTCATGACTTTTTGCGAAAAGAATGCTTATAATGATGAGTTGGTCATACAATATGAGGGGCCGAAGGAGGAACCAATTCCTCCTGAACTTGATCTTGGGGACTCTTATCCCATTAAATTTAGCACTTTTGATAACTTTTGCTTACCACAATGAAAACTTTCTGCTGAACGAAGGGAGTATGAGATGAGTTTCTGAGATTTCCCTTACCATTATTACGATTATACCTAGATCTATTCGTGTTTTTATGCCTAGTTAGGGGCGTTAAACAATAGCGCTTGTTGGGAGGCAACCCAAGTTTATTTTTTATTTTTTCTTTTTAGGTTCTGTTTTGCAATAAATAATTCATCTATCCACTGATTAGATGTGGTTTTTATGTTTTAATTAGTTTTTGTGCCAAGTAAGACCTTTGGGATCGCTTACGGTTATAGTTAATTTGATCTTGCTGAAAAACATAAACTTTTGCGCTCAGGAAAACAATTCTCATTTTCAACAGAAGCGTGATAAAATACTTATTCTTTTTGCAGAATATTAATAAACAAATTTCTCACGCTGTCCTATGTTTTCAGAATTTTTGGAATTACAGAAGTATTCGAGAGTTACATATTGCTACAGACTGTTCTGTTTTTGACACATTCTATTTTCTATGTGTTGTTTGCTTATTTTGATTATTCTATGAGTAGTATCACCGGGTATGAACCATGGAAAAGTTGGAATAGAGTAGATATTACACCAATATAAATAAAGAATGAGTTCACAACAGTACCAAAAGTGGTGATTTATTTTCTTATACTAATGGAGCTTATGAGATTTTCTGTTGACTTTTGTGTTCCAAGTTTTGGGTAAGGATTTGATGGACTATAGAATAAGCAGTGGCAAGAGCCTAAGCTTGGGGATGCCAAAGGCACCCCAAGGTAATATTCAAGGAAAACCAAGAGCCTAAGCTTGGGGATGCCCCAGAAGGCATCCCCTCTTTCCTCTTCGTCTATCGATAACTTTACTTGAGGCTATATGTTTATTCACCACATGATATGTGTTTTGCTTGGAGCCTCTTGTATGATATGAGTATTTGCTTTTTAGTTTGCCACAATCATCCTTGCTATACACACCTTTTTAGAGGGACACGCATGAATCATGATTTATTAGAATACTCTATGTTCTTCAATTATATCTTTTGAGCTAGGCAATTTTGCTCTAGTGCTTCACTTATATCTTTTTAGAGCACGGCGGTGGTTTTATTTTATAGAAATTGTTGAACTCTCATGCTTCACTTATATTATTTTGACAGTCTTTAAACATCATGGTAATTTGCTTTGGTTATAAATTTAGTCCTAATATTATAGGCATCCAAGAGGGATATAATAAAAACTTTCATATAAAGTGCATTGAATACTATGAGAAATTTGATTCCTTATGATTGTTTTGAGATATAAAGATGGTGATATTAGAGTCATGCTAGTGACTAATTGTGAATTTGAGAAATACTTGTGTTAAAGTTCATGATTCCCATAGCATGCATGTATGGTGAACCGTTATGTGATGAAGTCGGAGCATGATTTATTTATTGATTGTATTCCTTATGAGTGGCAGTCGGGGACGAGCGATGGTCTTTTCCTACCAATCTACCCCCTAGGAGTATGCGCGTAGTACTTTGTTTCGATAAATAAGAGATTTTTGCAATAAGTATGTTAGCTCTTTATGACTAATGTTGAGTCCATCGATTATACGCACTCTCACCCTTCCACCATTGCTAGCCTCTCTAGTGCCGCGCAACTTTCGCCAGTGCCATAAACCCACCATATACCTTCCTCAAAATAGCCACCATACCTACCTATTATGGCATTTCCATAGCCATTCTGAGATATATTTCCATGCAACTTTCCCCCATTCCGTTTATTATGACACACTTCATCATTGTCATATTGCTTTGCATGATCATGTAGTTGACATCGTATCTGTGGCAAAGCCACCTTTCATCATTTTTTATACATGTCTCTCTTGAGTCATTGCACATCTCGGTACACCGCCAGAGGCATTCATACAGAGTCATATTTTTTTCTAAGTATCGAGTTGTAATTCTTGAGTTGTAAGTAAATAGAGGTGTGATGATCTTCATTATTAGAGCATTGTGCCATGTGAGGAAAGGATGATGGAGACTATGATTCGCCCACAAGTCGGGATGAGACTCCAGATGAAAAAAAGAGGCCACTAAAATGAGAGAAGGCCCGCAAAAAATAAGAGAAAAGAAAGAAGGCACAATGTTACTATCGTTTTACCACACTTGTTCTTCAAAGTAGCACCATGATCTTCAGGATAGAGAGTCTCCTATGTTGTCACTTTCATATACCGGTGGGAATTTTCCGTTATAGAACTTGGCTTGTATATTCCAATGATGGGCTTTCTCAAATTGCCCTAGGTCTTCATGAGAAAGCAAGTTGGATGCACACCCACTTAGTTTTATTTTTGAGCTTTCATAAACTTATAGCTCTAGTGCATCCGTTGCATGGCAATCATTACTAGAATCAGGATCTTTGCCGTCAGCCAGCTCTTTGTTGTCTGCTAGCTGACGGCAAAGAAGATCTTTGCCATCATCTTACAAAAAACTAATGGCAAAGAATGAGCTGACGGCAAAGATCATGTTTGCCATCTTCTAGCTGACGGCATAAAATTTCTGGAGTCTGCTAGCAAACGGCAAAGAGGGAGGGTGGCCCACTAATGAGAATGACCTAATGGCCACTTTCTTTGTCGTCTGCTAGCAGATAGCTAAGCTTCTTTGTCTCTGCTAGCAGACGATAAAGAAAGTGGCCAACCTAACGGGCGTTTCCCCCGGCCCCATCCCACTAGCTAGGCTCTTTACCGTCTGCTAGCAGACGACAAAGAGCTTTGACCTAACTAAAAAATGGTCAGCGCCCGCGCCCTACCCCTCTCTCTCCCCCCTCACCTCACCCCCACCGCCCCGACCCCCAAGTCTGCCCGCCGCCCCACCCAGGCCTTGCGGCCGCCCCGGCACCCCTGCGCCCCGCTGCCCGTCGCCGCTCCGCCCCCCGCCGCCCGGCGCCTCTCCGTTTAGCCGCCCCCCGTCGCCCGGCGCCGTTCCGTCCAGCCGTCCCTTGGTGAGGTTCTTCACTTTTCTTTCTTTATTTTTTCTTGCTATTTTTTGATTTAGGTTGTACTATTAGTAATTTAGGTTAGTTGATTTAGTTGCTTTTTTAGGTTAGTAGATTTTAGGTTAGTAGATTGTAGGTTAGTTTTGTTTATATTTAGTCATATTTTAGGTTAGTAGATTTTAGGTTAGTCATATTTTAGGTTATTAGTACATTTTGTGAGATGAAAAAAATAAGAAAAGAAGAAAAAGTAGAAGTGGAGAGGAAAAAGGAAAATAAGGAAAAAGAAGAAGAAAACGAAGACAAGAGGAAGAAGGAAAAGAAGGAAGAATAATAAAAAAGGAGAGGAAAAACGAAAATAAAGGAGAAGAAGAAGAAGATGAGGGGAGGAGGAGGAGGAGGAGAAGAAGAAGAATAGAAGAAGAAGAAGAAGGCATGACCGGCACCCGGACACCCTGACCCGACACGACACCCCCAACACCCCGACCCCGACACGACACCCCGACACCACGACCCCGACACCACGAACCCGACACAGCACCCTGACCCCGACATGGCACCACCGACCCCAACACAGCACCCCGACCCCGACACGACACCACCGACACCCCGACACGACACCCCGACACGGCAACCCTGACCCCGACAAGACACCCCCGACACATCCTGAAAAAGGTGCTCTTCAGCCTTCCAGAGGCCGACGAGGTCATATATTTGTGAATTATGTGTTAGGTCATATTTTTTCGATTTTGTTATAAAAACATCATATTTGTGTTGATCAGGTGGTTTTAAATGTGCAATTGTTTCATTGCTGTGAGGGTCTGGTGTTCGACAACCTCTCCGTGCATTTGACGAGCTCCGCCCCTACATTTGTGGGTGAGCACAAATGACATCTCCTCCTCCCCCCTTCATTTCCTCCGTTCCGGTCTTCGTGCCAATGAAACTTGCTAGCTATATGTGTCTTCAATCATCAGTATGCGTGACCACTATGCGTCTCCTGTTCGAAAGGGTTACATCTATAAATATTCATGCATTTGCATATTTATAACTGTGATTCTTTTGATTGTCCAACGTTATCCATGGACAGCCCGAGTATGTGTAGGTTGGGTTCGTTTTCCCATATGCTCTGCTCCGGATCTGATGCAGAATTTCGTCAGTGCCTCCCTGTTGTTCTCTAGGTACACATCCTCTCTCCTTATTACTGAGACGTGTGTCAGGAGAACAGCGGGGAGGTGCTGCCAAAATTTTGCGTCAGATCTGGAGCAGCGCATGGGAAAACGAACCCAATCTACACATACTCGGGTGGGATTAGGACCTATATTTACCTATTAGCGTCTAGGTTGCATGGACGTAATAAAAGTGACAAACTCCATTAATGGATGAATATATACATGCTGATATATATATATATATTTCTTATGTGTCCAGTAGCTAGACAAGATGAGTGATCGTGCATGGATGTACATCGGTCACACTAGTCAGAAAAACATGACCAATGAATGGTTAACAAGAACCAAGTTGTTTGTGAGAGTCGCATCTGCAAATGGACAGAGGACAACCTGGTGCCGCTGTGCCGGGTGCGACAGTTGGCACAAGAGGACCGAGGATGAAATGGGCAGACACCTACAGAAGAGGGGTTTTACGCCAGGTGGTACGATATGGACATTTCTTGGCGAGTCCGCCCGACATGCCAGAGGTGAGGGGCTTCATCATCGCACCGACGAGCATGGTACAGGGATGGAAGACATGGTGCAAGACTTTGATGATACTCGGGACTTAGACGATGAGATGGAGGAATCTGCAAAGGCCTTCAATAAAATGTTGGAGTCTTCAAAACGTCCTCTCCGCGAGCACACCGAGCTTTGTCAGCTGGAGGCCATCTCACAAATAATGGCTCTCAAGGCTCAATTCAACTTGGGCAGAGAATGCTACGAGGCGATGATGACAATATTTGGATGTTTTCTACCCAAAGGCCATGTACTAACTACAAACATGTACCATTTAGAGAAAATCCTCCGTGCTATTAAGATACCCTATGAGAAAATACATGCTTGTGAGAAAGGACGTGCCTTATTTAGGCTTTAGTATGCGGACTTGAACTATTGTCCCATTTGCAAGTCATCCAGGTATGTTGTGGTAGACACGGTATGGGTGAGAATATGTAGACCAAAATCCCAGTGAATGTTCTTTGGTATATGCCAATCATACCAAGATTTCAATGTCTTTTCATGGTCAAAGAGACGGCCAGACAGATGACATGGCACAAAACGGGCAAAAGAACCCAAATAGATGCAGATGGGAAGCTGATGATGGTGCACACATCGGACGGTGAAGCGTGGAAGCGCTTCGATGCATTACATCATAAAAAGCGGCAAATCCAAGGCATCCTCGAGTCGCCATAAGCATGGATGAGTTCAGTGTGTTTGGTCTGATGGCATCCCAATAAAGTTGTTGGCCCGTATTTTTCATTCCACTCAATCTCCCCCCCTTGGATAGATTATGCAAACAAAGAACATTTTCCTGACTTTGATAATTCCATGGCCCAACTATCCAGGGAAGAATATGAATGTGTACATGCAACCACTGAAGGACGAATTGCAGGAAGCCTGGGATAATGGGTTCAAGACATATGATGCCTTTAGCAAACAGAACTTCATAATGCATGTCTGGTACATGTACTCGATGCATGACTTGCCGGCGTATACGCTATTATTTGGCTGGTGTGTTCATGGAAGGTTCTCATGCTCCACATGCAAGGGAGCTCTTGAGTTTCATTGGCTTCAGGCCGGTTAGAAGTTTTCTTGCTTCGACTTGCATAGACAGTTCCTGGATCCTCGCCATAAGTTCAGGAAAGACAAGAAGAACTTCATCAAAGGTAGAGTTGTCAAAAACTCTGCACCACCTGCGTTGACAAGCCAAGAGATCCTGGATCAATTAAACGCTCTCGAGCCACATCTAGAGCGTCTAGAGTATTTAAAGGGGTATAATTCGAAACACCCCTGGACTCACAAGACATGTTGTGGGATCTGCCTTACTCCAAAGACCTCCTTTGCCCACACAACATCGACATGATGCACACTGAAAAGAATATCGTCGAGGCACTTTTTGGTACATTGTTTCGCATAGACAGGAAGTTAAAGGATAATACTAAGGCTAGAGTCGGTCTGGTGGCGCTATGTGATAGACCGTTACAAAACATGCAACCACCGAAAGGAAAGTAGAACTGGACAAAGCCAAAGGCATGGTTCAATCTAGGAAGGCCAGCTATGAGGGAAATTATCTTGTGGGTGAAAATGTAGTTGATGTTCCCTGGTGGGTATGCAGCGAATCTAAAGAGGGGAGCGAGTCTTGAAAAATTGAAGATATTTGGTATGAAGAGTCATGATTGGCACATATGGATTGAGCGGGTAATGTTGGTCATGTTGCATGGCTTCATCCCTGAGGATGAATGGCTAGTACTAGCAGAGCTGAGCTATTTCTTCCGTGTTCTTTGTGCGAAAGAACTATCGCCTAGTGTGCTAGAAGAAACCGAAGAGTTTGCACCAGAGTTGATCTGCAAGTTAGACAAGATCTTTTCGTTGGGCTTCTTTAATCCAATGCAGCTGTTGATTTTGCATCTCCCAACCGAGGCAAAATAGGGGGGGGGCGTGCAAAATCGCTGGTTCTACACAACTAAGAGGATGCAGAAGACGCTTCGAGCAAAATGTAAAAAATAAACGTAGAATTGAAGCATCGATGGTCGAGGCATTCATTACTGAGGAGGCAGCAAACTTCATGACAACACACTACGAAGCCAAAAATCGTCATTTGCATAATCCAAAGCCTCGGTACAATGCTGGAGACCCTAAAAAGGGTGGATCCAACCTTAGCCTATTCAAAGGGGATCTGGCACTAGCCTCCTTAACGTTGGATGTCAAAGAATGGCGGACCATTTCGTTGTATATCTTCAACAACCTAATGATAGAAGTGCGGCCATACATCGAGTAATTTCTCGATACATTGTGTTTCACAACTTCTAATTCCTTTGAATTGCTCTTATTCCTAGATAAATTTGATACAGTCGATACATCGCCAAATTCCCGTATGGAGCGGTGATCCAAAAGGCTTCCGTCGAAGAGTATGAGCTTCTAGCAAAGCATTAAGGCGGCTATCCCGGTTTCATCTCTTGGTTCAAACAAACGATAATTTCCATTAGACCATTTCGTTGCTTCTTCTAATTTGCAGCTAATGCAACAATCCTTTCGTATTAAACTTGTAGGCGAATTCAGAGTTTATGGGCACCAATTTGAGACAAGTCGCTAATCGTTTTGACTTCGAGGTCTGTTCATTTGACAAATACGACATCAACGGGTATCGCTTTCATACCTATGGAAAAGAGCTATCTATGGCCGACCGAAAGTCTACAGATTGTTGTGTCTCTGCTATCAACGAAGGAGATACCGAGTATTATGGAAGAGTTGAAGTAATTTATGAACTTCAATTCTATGGTGCAAACCCACCAAACGTCGTAGTCTTCAAATTTCCAGCTGAAGGAGACTAGAACGACTCATGAAAATATAGGGCTAGTGGAAATCAAACAAAGCACCCATTTGGATGTTCTCGATGTCTATATTACGGCTCAACAGGCAAGCCAAGTTTTCTATCTACCATAGGCATGTCAAAGTGATCCAAATCTCAATGGTTGGGATGTCGTTTATGAAATGCCGCCACATGTTAGACCACCTCCCCCCAATGAAGAGGATTATGAACCTCACATTAACCCAGACACATATGAAGGAGAATTCTTCCAAGAAACACATCTTTCCAAAAAACGTTTCAAGAACCGCTCTACTTCACCCTAGAACATTGAAGTAGACAACGATAATGAAGAGCCGGAACAAGAAGAGCCGGGACTAGAAGAGGTTACTGCTACGGATGACCTATCAATGCTTGACTAATTAAGTAAAGGAGGCCTTCCACATGTTGATACATTTATTGATGATGATGATGAGCACGCCATTACTCATAGTGATGATGATGCGTTTATTGATCCCGGAGCATATATAGACGATGAAGAGTAATATTAGTAATGTCTGGTATTTAATTATTATTATGTACATTATATATTATTAATTAGTTCATGTTATTAGGTATTCAATTTTTTATTATGTTCATGATGATGATACACTTAATTTTTTTATTATGTTTATGCTGTACTAATTTCGTTTACTCTTTGTCATTGCAGGTGTTGACAGATGGTTGGTGCGGGTCGAGAGCGCTCCAAGCCTCCTTCCTCGGCGCGTGCTGGGAGGGGTGTTTCCATTCCACCCCAGCACATCCGGAGAGCACTTCTAGACAGTATGAAGACACCACTTGAGGGCGCTTCTTCTTCGGCCGGGAGAGGTCACGGAAGACAAACAGGGGTCCTAGATGTGGACGTGGCAGCGGGAGAGCTAGGAAGGCTGCTACGCCTTCCTCGCCGCCACCCCCTTCTAATTCTCCCGACCACAGGACTGCTTCGTCTGAGGTGGACCCGTCTCGGACTCCGATACATGAGCCTTGGGTCACCGAGCCTTCGTCCCATGAGACTCGGGTCCCAAAGTCTTCGTCCCACATGACTCCAGAGGCTAGTGGTCATGGTGATGGTGGCGAGGACAGCATTTTTGAGGATAGCTATAGCGAGGGCGAGCTGGTTGAGGGGGTAAGAAGGTGTACCGGCGTGGTGGTACAAAGCTCCCGTCCGTGCCGGCGACCCACGATCAGAGGTTGTTGATTGAGCCTAATGGGAAGAAGTAGGTGCATGTACTCTTTTTAACCTTTTTCCTTCATGTTTCTTCAAGTTAATATCTAATGTGTTGGCCTTGTCATACTGCAGGGGTAGGAAACACACCCCTAGTGTCCGCAGGCCCAATTAGGTCCTTGGTGTGCTCTGCCGGCACCACTCCCGGGGTGGGTCACGTTGCCTGGTGAGGGTGAGGTTGCACAGCTAGCACTGAGCTAGGAGCTGTACGTGGCTGCCCCGGCCCCGCCGAAGGAGAGGGTCGATGGTGTCTTGTGCGAGACAGTGGCCGACATTGTGATCCGGCGGTTTTGGGTAATTTCTCTTTTACAGAATTAAAAATCAACAATACCTAGTGATTGTACTAATCAGTGTTATCTTGTTTGATTGCAGACCTTCTACAGGTGTCTTAAGGAACACGAGGCGGATGTGGCTATGGGTCTCATAACCGAGTGCAAGCGACTACTTCAGAACATACGGCATGAAGCTCAGGTGCAGGTTGTTCGAGACTACTATGCCTCAACTAACATTAAGAGGTCCAAGACGAAGTGCTGCACCAAGTTTCTGAGTAAGGAGAAGTACATGAGGGTAATTACCTATTCTTAAGGCCTTGTACTTGGTTTCCTTGATTTGATTCGTAGGCGTAGCGCTGAAATTTCTCTGGTCTAACTTAGGTGCCCCGAGATGGTGCGCAGATAGGATGGACTGTTGAGAAGCATTGGTGGATGAGTGGTGCTCTCCCCAATGGCTAGCCGTCCACAACAAGGCCAGGGATAAGCGTGACCAAATGCAAGGTGTGCCACACCATCAAGGGAGCTCCAACCTGTTTGAGTACAGGGATCACTGGGTATGTGGTTTGCTTCACGATTCATGCAATTTCATTCTTCATGCTAGCTTGAGCCCTTAACTAATATTTTGTTCCTCTCTTTTAGGCGCGAGACAACAAGAAGGACGTGCCACCACTATTCGACCTCTATGCCATGGCCCATACTGCCCCATACAAGAAGGCCAAGGCATTCTCTGAGGATGACCTCGATCATCCAGAGAGCTTCACCAACATATTCTCCCCAACAAGCTCGTGAGGTACAGAGACGTTGGGAAGACGAAGAAAGGGGAGGACTTCAACCAGAGCCAGAGTCCTTTTGATCCAGAGATCGTGAAGCTATCTTGTGGCGGGAGGTACCATCGCTCGGTAGCCACTGGGGATGGACTTATACGTTGTCCTAGAACTCTCCTGGAGATCAAGAAGCGCCAGACGAGCTCCGATACCGTGATAAGGCCTCATCCACGGCCAATGGAACTCGCCATCGAGGCTAGTGAAGGAAATATGCCCTAGAGGCAATAATAAAGTTGTTATCTATATTTCCTTATATCGTGATAAATTTTTATTATTCATGCTAGAATTGTATTAACCATAAACTTAGTACATGTGTGAATACATAGACAAACGGAGTGTCACTAGTTTGCCTCTACTTGACTAGCTCGTTGAATCAATGATGGTTATGTTTCCTAACTATAGACATGAGTTGTCATTTGATTAACAGGATCACATCATTAGAGAATGATG
The DNA here is from genome assembly GCF_003073215.2 of Triticum urartu. Classification (NCBI taxonomy): domain Eukaryota; kingdom Viridiplantae; phylum Streptophyta; class Magnoliopsida; order Poales; family Poaceae; genus Triticum; species Triticum urartu. The sequence continues at coordinate 235,764,749 of NC_053026.1, forward strand.
TGATTGACTTGACCCATCCATTAGCTTAGCACAATAATCGTTTAGTTTGTTGCTATTGCTTTCTCCATAACTTATACATGTTCCTATGACTATGCGATCATGCAACTCCCGAATACCGGAGGAACACTTTGTGTGCTACCAAACGTCACAACGTAACTGGGTGATTATAAAGGTGCTTTACAGGTGTCTCCAATGGTGTTTGTTGAGTTGGCATAGATCAAGATTAGGATTTGTCACTCCGATTGTCGGAGAGGTATCTCTGGGCCCTCTCGGTAATGCACATCGCTATAAGCCTTGCAAGAAATGTGACTAATGAGTTAGTTGCGGGTCGATGCATTATGGAACGAGTAAAGAGACTTGCCGGTAATGAGATTGAACTAGGTATTGAGATACCTACGATCGAATCTCGGGCAAGTAACATACCGATGACAAAGGGAACAACGTATGTTGTTATCCGGTTTGACCGATAAAGATCTTCGTAGAATATGTAGGAACCAATATGATCATCCAGGTTCCACTATTGGTTATTGACCGGAGATGAGTCTCGGTCATGTCTACATAGTTCTCGAACCCGTACGGTCCGCACGCTTAACGTTTTGTGACGATTTGTATTATGAGTCATGTGATTTGATGACCGAAGTTTGTTCGGAGACCCGGATGAGATCAGGGACATGACGAGGAGTCTCAAAATGGTCGAGACATAAGGATCGATATATTGGAAGGCTATATTCATACATCGGAAAGGTTTCGAGTGATTCAGGTATTTTTCGAAGTACCGGAGAATTACGGGAATTCGTATTGGGCCTTAATGGGCCATACGGGAAAGGAGAGAAAGGCCTCAAGGGTGGCCGCGCCCCTTCCCCATGGACTGGTCCAAATTGGACTAGGGAAAGGGGCGCCCCCTTCCTTCCTTCTCCTTCTCCCTTCCCTTTTTCCTATTCCATGTGGGAGGTGGAATCCTACTAGGACTAGGGAGTCCTAGTAGGACTCCACACTTTGGGCGCGCCCTATGAGGGCTGGCCTCCTCCTCCCTCCATCCTTTATATACGTGGCCAGGGGGCACCCCATAGACACATAAGTTGATCATTGATCTCTTAGCCGTGTGCGGTGCCCCCCCCTCCACCATAATCCACCTCGGTCATATTGTCATAGTGCTTAGGCGAAGCCCTGTGCCGGTAGCTTCATCATCACCGTCATCATGCTGTCGTGCTGACGGAGCTCTCCTCAACACTCAGCTGGATCGAGAGTTCGTGGGACGTCACCAAGCCGAACGTGTGCAGATCACGGAGGTGCCGTACTTTCGGTATTAGGATCAGTAGTATGGTGAAGACGTACGACTACATCAACCGCGTTGTCATAACGCTTCCGCTTACGTTCTACGAGGGTACATGGGCAGCACTCTTCCCCTCTCGTTGCTATGCATCACCATGATAGATCTTGCGTGTGCGTAGGAATTTTCTTTGAAATTACTGCGTTACCCAACAGTGGCATCCGAGCCAGATTTATGCATAGATGTTATATGCACGAGTAGAACACAAAGGAGTTGTGGGCGTGGGTATATACATATTGCTTGCCATCACTAGTTGATTCTTGATTCAGCGGCACTATTGGATGAAGCGGCCCAGACCGACATTACGCGTACGCTTACGCGAGACTGTTTGTACCGACGTGCTTTGCACATAGGTGACTAGTGGGTGTCTATTTCTCCAGCTTTAGTTGAATCAGATTCAACGAACAAGGTTCTTTCTGAAGATCAAAAAGCAATCACTATACCGCGTTGTGGTTTTTGATGTGTAGGTAAGAACGGTTCTTGCTCAGCCTATAGCAGCCATGTAAAACTCGCAACAACAAAGTAGAGGATGTCTAACATGTTTTTGGAGGGCATGTTGTGATGTGATATGGTCAAGACATGATGAGATATAAATTGTTGTATGAGTTGATCATGTTTCGTTAAAGTTATCGGCAACTGGCAGGAGCCTTATGGTTGTCTCTTTATTGCATAAGATGCAAGTGCCATGCAATTGCTTTACTTTATCGCTATGCGATAGCAATAGTTGCAAAAGCAATAGCTGGTGAGACGACCATGTGACGACACATTGATAAAAGATCAAGATGATGGAGATCATGGTGTCACGCCGGTAACAATGGTGATCATGACAGTACTTTGGAGATGGAGATCAAAAGCACAAGATGATGATGGCCATACCATGTCACATATTGATTGCATGTGATGTTTATCTTTTATACATCTTATTTTTCTTAGTTCAGCGGTAGCTTTATAAGATGATCCCTTACTAAAATTTCAAGGTATAAGTGTTCTTCTTGAGTATGCACAGTTGCGACAGTTCTTCGTGCAAGCCAGTTTTGCACACGCAGAATACTCGGGTTAAACTTGACGAGCCTAGCATATGCAGATATGGCCTCGGAACACTGGAGAACGAAAGTCGAGCGTGAATCATATAGTAGATATGATCAACATAGTGATGTTCACCATTGAAAACTACTCCATCTCACATGATGATCGTGCATGGTTTAGCTGATTTGGATCACGTGATCATTTAGATGACTAGAGGGATGTCTATCTAAGTGGGAGTTCTTAAGTAATATTGTAACATCCCAAATTTTCAATCTAGAATGTTATACATTAGGTCATAATGGCATATCATATTTTATTGCATTTTGGCTTGATCCTCGAAATCCTAAGCAACTCAAGAACCCTCGGAGAGAGAGTTGGGGATTTCACTGTTTTCATATTTGAATTTTATCAAATATTGAAACAAGGATTTTTGGTTTTAATTATTTTTCTCTTCGAAAATATTTAATGTTAAAATATATGAGAGGAGATAATATGACTTCTCCAAAAGAAATGAAATATTGGAGGAAAAATATTAAAATCAAATATTTGCTTTTATTCGGATTTTATTGCAATTTTATTTGCATTAGAAAAATTGCACGTTTTCAAAAATGCATTTTAGGGCCAATAAAATGTCATCTTGTTCTAAATATTTTATTTAGACGGTGAAAATTTGTTTTGGCATTTTTATATATTTTTTATTTTTTTCTAGGATTTATTTTTGGCGGAATCTGTTTAAAAAAAACTTCAGTGCCCGACTGGGCCGAAGCCCGGCCGAGCCAGGCCGGCCCAACCCCCGCGCCACCGCCTCCCCATGCCCGAGTCCGGCCAGGACACGGCAGTCGCCGCCATCGCCGCCTGGGACTCCTCCCGCCCCTTCCCCAAGCCGACCCCGCCCCTCCCCCTCTTAAATACCCCGCCTCCGCCGCCCCAAACCACCACCACCACCACCGCCAAGCAGCAGCAGCAGCAGCCGCCACCGCCTGCCACGCGTCGCCTCGCCTTGCGCTGCCGCCGCCGCGCCGCACCGTCCCGCCATCGCCACCACCCCGCAGCCCCACCTCGCACCGCCGGAGCTGCCACCACCGATCTGATCCGATCCGATCCGGAGCCGCTCGGTTTTTTTCGGTTTAGGTAAAACCGTCGGTTTTTTAAAACCCTAGTTTCGGTTTTTTAGATCGGTTCGTCGGTTTTCTCGGTTTAGTTACTTAGCAGACATTCGCCCATACGTTCGTTTTAACGAACGGTATTCACTCGTTAGCCACAAACAGCGAACATTCGTTCGTTAGCCTGTTCGTCAGTTTTTCTCTTTTTCAGATTTTCCGCAATTATTTTCGATCGCGATTTCTGATCTGATTGTCGTTTTAGTTTATCTTTTCGCTCGTTTATCGGAATCAGGCTTCTTTCCATTTAACCAACTTGAACAAGATTTTGGTACAGTAAAATTTGACTTTAGTCCAGATTAGTAATCGGATCTTGTTTCTTTCGTAGCTTCAGTTTCGTTGCTTCGTTCGATTTAGTTCTGTTTGCAAACCGGAGTTCTTAAGTTGAACTTTTTGGTTAGATATTCCTATTTGTGCTTTACCTGTGCGTCTTTGCTTGATTGCTTATGTATGCTATTGTTTGTTTGCAATAGAACACCCGGAGTGTGAAGCGTGCTAGTACAAGTCTCTAGGTTTTGCGGATCATCAGCAAGGCAAGTAACACTTTGATCATATCCCTTTATCACCCAGTTTTTATGCATTAGTTTCAACCCTGAAACATTGCATGGTTAGGAGTTGATAACATGTGGGATTGGGAAGTAGTTGATGAGGTAGAACCTATTGCCCTTTTATTATCAAACCCTTGGGAGTTACTTCTACGTATTTCTTATATTGCTATGCTCGTAAACGTGGTTTGGGTGAGTGAATCCATGACAGATGTGAGATTGTTAATTAAGGGTTCAACTTAAGGTGGCAACTTTAATACACATCTGGGTGGATTGCTTGTCGGGCACCTGGAGAATCCAGTGCTGTCCTAGGATATCCCAGAGTACCCGTGTGATAATCCTAAGGTCCGCCACCCAGGCTCAAAGGGAACTGAGATATTTCATGTTAGAAACTTACGTGTGCAGCCACAAGCTATTATGGGCTCTAGCATAGTTGAGTAAGTTGCATGAACTCTTCCAGTGGTAGGCTAGCAGATGTAGAGGGATGTATGTTGCTACTGTCTACCTGGGGTTAGAGCTAATGCTTCTGAAAGACTGTGTCTCGGTCATCCGCTTCTCAAACACCCGGTAGTGCGAGAAATCCAACAGAGGAGACGGAGTCTTGTGGGGAAAAGTGCGCAAACCTCTGCAGAGTGTATAAACTAATCATGGTTAGCCGTGTCCCTGGTTATGGACACCTTGAGTATCTAGTACTTGGATTATCATATGTATCTCATCACTCTCAATTAATATTGTTGGGTTGATAATTATTTTCAATTCGGATTGAGTTGGAGGAACCTTCTCAATGATGTTTCAACTACCATGATAGTTAAATAAAATCTATTCCTTTCTTGTAGGAAAAAAATTGGCTTTTCGCAAAACTTTATCCATAGAGCTTTCCACCAGCCAAATATGCATGTAGTGATATCATTAGTCAGTTCTTGCTCTACTGTGTTATTTAGTGTCAGAGTAATGGGCCACGGGTAGGCTAACCCAGGCCCAGAACCTTTCAAGACATCGGGGCAGGTTGCACCCCTCAAGACCCCAGGACGCAGAGCCGCCTTCTGAGAGTCGGCTGCGAGGCAGCCGACTGCCACTCACGGCCGAGTCCCGAGGACGACTTCAGGATGAGCCGACTCCTGACTGGCGACTTCCAGAGAAGCCGGTCATGGGGAGTCAGCCCGCGACGCCAACAACCCCCATGCCCTCATAAAGAGGGACGGGACAGGGAGTGGCCATAGTAAGGTCCACTCCCACCCTTTTCCAAGGGCAGGCGTGGCCATAGTACGCCGTACCCGCGGAGATCTCTGCCCGGCGTGACACTGTTGCCATGCCGGCCCTGACGTCAGCCCCAGTGGGCGGAGTGTTGTGCCCATGACGGCCTGCCGGTAGGACCCAGGGACGATGGGTCCCACCAGTCGGCGGGCGTACGGAAGACGGCGAGAGCGCCACCAGTCGGCCCAGTTGGGAGTCGGCCCCTAGGAGTCGTCCGGCCCCTCCCACGGGCCCCACGCGCCATTAACCAGACGCGACAGGGAGTGGCCAAAGTGATCGCCCGCCAGATGGCGGAGATGTCGCCACGACGCCATGACCGAGCCCGCATCATTAGAGGCACGGCTACAGTAATCTATAGACGGCAAGACCCGCCCGCGGTGGACGCGGCCTGTCGGCTCCGTACCGAGCCAGTCGGCGGGGCCCACCAGTCGGCGGGGCCCACCAGTCGGCGGGGCCCACCAGTCGGCAGGCCCCAGGAGTCGGCGGATAAGACGGCGGCCAGAGAGACTGAGACTTGGCCCGCGTCCAGCTGGATTACCATTGTACCCCTAGGGGGTAGGCCTATATAAACCCCCAGGGCACCCATGCAAAGGGTTGGAATCCATTAGAACTAGACCAGATCATATAGGAACGAGAGAGCTAGCCTTGCCTTCTCCTACCTCCAGGAAACAGCTCAAGGAGCAACCGTGTACACACTTTGCCATAGTGATCATGTGGAGACCCCGCAGAGCAGCAGTAGGGGTATTATCTCCACGGAGAGCCCCGAAGCTGGGTAAGATTCGCCGGCGTGCATGCCTTCGCCTTATCCCGTTTCCAGTCACCGGCGACGTTCTACTCGCTCCCACCATGATAAGCCATCCTTTGGCATATGTCGCACCCAACCCCCGACATTTAGCGCCCACCGTGGGGCCTGGTGCACCGTCGTCCGAAGACCTGCTCTGGACGGGAACCCTTTTTCTCCCTAGGTTCGCCTCTCCGACGAGCCTGCATCCGATGCAGACACGGGCGGCCCCGAGAGCCTCCTCGCGGGCCTCCTTGACCAACTCCACGTCGCCGGCGAGCCTGCCGTGGACTTGGAGTCTGTAGGCTCCACCGACCCGATGCTAGTCGACTCCGACACCGCGTCACTCGACGCGTTCCCCACCAATGTGGTGGTCTACGACGAGCCGCTCCCTCGCGCGGAGAGCGACGGAAGCACCATCATAGAGGTGCTCGTCATCAGTCATGACGAGCATCCCGGCGGAGGAGCGCATGACCCAATTGGCGCGGCACTGCAAGACCTGACCGCGCCCATTCCGGAAGACGCTGACGCGGAGACGTTAGAGGCGCGTCACCTTCAGCTCGTCGAAGGCGCGAAGAAGCTGGCTAGCATGAGACGCTTGTCAGAAGCCTACCAGCGTGAGATGGATCGTGATGTAGGTGCCTCGCCAGCCCCAACTGGGCCCAACCGCCTAGGCGCGGTCTAGCAGCGCGGCATGGCCATCACCAACCTATTCGGGACAAATCGCCCTGTGTAGCCACGCCTACGGAGAACATTCATGCCGCCCAGGCGGCGGCAGACGAGCTGGACAACTTGAAGGGTGAAGAGCGCCACCTGATGGTGGAGTGAGTCTAGCGGCTCCTCGACGTGGCTGCCGCGCAGAACGAGGCCGGCTGCCGCACAGAGGCGCCGCGGCGACAAAACGACGACCCGCCTCCACGCCGAGACCAAGTCGCAACGTCTCGGACGCCGACTGGCGTCGCCCGCGGAAGGAAAGACAAGGATCCGGCTATCAGCTGCAGTCGGACTCGCGTTACCATAGAGCGCGACCAAGACGGCCGCTCGAGAGGAGTGGAACGATGGGAAGACTGTCCGCCTCCTCCTCCTCGCAAGGAAAGGTGAGTCTCCCCGCCGCCTGTTGACCATCTGACCCTCGGCGACCGCCTTGGCCACCGAGAAGGAGTCGGAGAAAACGACGCCCGCCACCGGATCGACCGACTTCACTGATCCCTGGCGCTGGAAGAAGAAGACGAGTTGGGTCCGCCTTGTTTCGGACCCTGCATTCGAGACGAGCCCTTTCCCAAAGGGTTCACGCTCCCAAGAGACACGCCCAAGTACACTGGCTCCATGAAGCCAGAGGACTGGCTGGTTGACTACTCCACGGCCGTCAACATAGCGAACAGCAACAAGCGTGTTGCCGTAAAATACGTTCCGCTCATGCTCCAGGGCACGGCCCGGACATGGCTGAACAGCCTGAAGCCTCGCAGCATCAACAGATGGGTTGATTTTACCGATGCATTCGTCCGCAACTTCACAAGCACGTACAAGCGTCCTCCCAAGCCTCGTCAGCTTTCCTTGTGCGTGCAAGGCCCCAACGAGTCGACTCGCGACTACCTCACGCGTTGGGCCGAGCTCCGGAACTCTTGTGAGGGCGTGCACGAGGTGCAGGCTATCGAGTACTTCACCGCCAGGTGCAGAGAAGGCACCCTCCTCAAGCACAAGCTCCTTTGCGACGAGCCAGAAACCCTCGACAGTTGAAGACCAGTAGCCGGAAGGGCAGCCTCCACCCAAGCGATAGAAAGGTGGCAAGCCCAACTAGTTGCCGGCTTTCTCATACGAGCAGACTCTGGATGGTCCTTGCAAGTTCCACAGCGGCGCGAAGCCGTCGAACCACATCACACAGAAGTGCCACTGGCTCACCAGGATCGCCAAAGGAGACGGCCTCCTGCCAACCCCGCCTGCTGGGCAGCAGCCTCCGCCCCAGTAGCCGGCTGTCAGGCCAGTCGGTGTAGTACAAGACGAGTACCCCGAAGAGCACGGAGCCTACGTGGTATTTACCAGCGTGGCTGATGATCGACGTAGCAGGCAGCTGCAGCAGCAAAAGGTGAATGCAGTAGCATCAGAGACACCAGAATTCATGCACTGGTCCGAGAAGCCTATCAGCTGGAGCAGAGCTGATCACCCAGAGGTGATGCCGAGTCCTGGCTCCTATGCCTTGGTCTTGGATGCCACATTTGCCACAGATAGACGAGCTGCTCGTTTCTCGCGAGTTCTGATAGACGGAGGCATCATCATCAACATCTTGTACAAGGACACCATGGAGAAGTTATGAATCAAGCAAAGACAGCTTCAGAACAGCCGGACTGTATTCCACGGCATTGTTCCTGGCCTTTCCTGCTCACCAATCGGCAAGATCCCGATGGACGTCCTCTTTGGAGACAAAGATCACTTCCACCGAGAGTCAGTTTGGTTTGAGGTGGTGGATCTCGAGAGCCCATACCATGCATTACTTGGCCGACCCGCCCTGGCCAAGTTCATGGCGGTCCCCCACTACGCCTACCTCAAGATGAAGATGCCTAGTTCCAAGGGGATTCTGACCGTAGCCGGCGACTACCGGAAGTCGTCTGCCAATGCGGCTGGAAGTAGTCGGTTGGCCGAGTCCCTGGTGATCGCGGCCGAGAAGCGGCTCCTTGACCGGGTTGTGGCGATGGCCGGCGAGCAGCTAGAGGTGTCGCCTAACCCCAAGGAGTCGGAGGCTGAGGGTTCGTTCAAGCCGGCCAAAGAGATGAAGAAGATACCCTTGGACCCGGAGCACCCAGAGAGGTACGTTGTCATAGGCGCAAACCTCGACAGCAAATAGGAAGGCGAGCTCGTCGATTTCCTCCGTGAGAATCGGGACATCTTCGCATGGTCCCCCAAAGACATGCCAGGTGTACCGATGGAATTCGGCGAGCACAAGTTACATGTCCGATTTGATGCAAAGCCAGTTAGGCAGCCCTTGCGCCGCCTATCAGAAGAAATGAGAAGAGTTGTCGGAGAAGATATAGCCCGACTCCTAGCAGCCGGCTTCATTATGGAAGTATTCTTTCCAGAGTGGCTAGCCAACCCGGTCCTGGTACTGAAGAAGAACAAGCAGTGGCGACTGTGTATTGACTACACAAGCCTCAACAAGGCTTGCCCCAAGGACCCGTTTGCTTTGCCGAGAATTGATCAGGTGATAGACTCCACATCCGGATGCGAGCTGTTGAGATTCTTGGATGCATATTCAGGATATCACCAGATCAAGCTGAACCCGGCTGACAGACTGAAGACTACCTTCATCACACCATTTGGAGCCTTCTGCTACCTAACCATGACATTCGGCTTGAGGAATGCCGGCGCCACCTTTCAGAGTTGCATGCAGAAGTGCCTCCTCAAGCAACTCGGCAGAAACGCCCACGTCTACGTGGACGATGTGGTGGTGAAGACGGAGAAGCATGGAACACTGCTGGAAGACCTCAAGGAGACCTTTGAGAACCTGTGCCGATTCCAGATCAAGCTCAACCCTTAGAAGTGCGTCTTCGGAGTACCAGCCGGCCAACTCCTTGGTTTCCTGGTCTCTGAACGTGGAATAGAGTGCAACCCTGTAAAGATCAAGGCCATTGAGAGGATGAAGGTACCCAGCCGACTGCTCGACGTGCAAAAGTTCACTGGCTGCTTGGCGTCCATCAGCCGATTCATGAGTTGGCTGGGCGAGAAAGCACTCCCTTTATACCAGCTCATGAAGACGACCACTTTTTTCGAGTGGAACCACAAGGCGGACGAAGCCTTTCTCCAGTTGAAGAAGATGTTGACTACTCCACCCGTTCTGGCAGCTCCGACTCCTAAGGAGCCCATGCTCCTGTACATCGCCGCAACCAGCCGGGTAGTCAGCACAGTCATTGTAGTGGAACGCAAGGAGGAAGGCAAGGCACTACCTGTCCAGAGACCGGTATATTACCTGAGCGAAGTGCTGTCGACCTCCAACCAGAACTACCCCCACTACTAGAAGATGTGCTATGGCGTGCACTTTGCCGCCAAGAAGTTGAAGCCTTACTTTCAAGAGCATCCAATCACTCTGGTCTGCACGGCCCCACTTGCCGAGATCATCGAAAGCCGAGATGCTTCTGGCCGAGTGGCCAAATGGGCCATAGAGCTGGCTCCCTACACCATCTACTACCAGCCCCGCACCGCCATCAAGTCACAAGCACTGGCCGACTTCCTCATCGACTGGGCCGAGACCCAGTACCTACCACCAGCGCCCGACTCCACCCATTGGCAGATGCATTTCGACGGCTCCAAGATGCGCACCGGCTTGGGAACCGGCGTTGTCCTCACTTCTCCTAAGGGCGACAAGCTCAAATAGGCACTGCAAATCCACTTTGCCACCTCCAACAACATCGCCGAATACGAGGCGCTTATTCACGGGCTCTGGCTTGCCAAAGAACTTGGCATTCACCGGATCCTGTGTTATGGCGACTCCGACTTAGTGGTTCAGCCGTCGTCTGGCGACTGGGATGCAAAAGATGCAAATATAGCGAGTTACCATTTCCTCGTGCAGCAACTCAGTGGATATTTCGAGGGGTGCGAGTTCCTCCATGTGCCAAGAAGCGACAACGACCAAGCAGATACCCTGGCACGAATCGGCTCCACCCGCCAAGAAATACCATCCGGCGTTGCCCTTCAGCGCCTCCTCAAGCCGTCTGTCAAGCCTTCACCAGAATCAGACTCCATCTTTGTGCCGGCTCCCCCCGAAGAAGTCGGATCCGATTCCAGAGCCCCAGCAGACGGTACGAGGATTTTGGCAGATGGCTCCAAAGCCGCCACAGTCGAAGCCGGCCCAGGGACTGCAGAACCCGGCCCGGGGACTGCGGCGGCCAGCCCAAAGACTCCAGAACTCGGCCCGAGGGCTGCACCAGTCGGCCCGGGGACTTCATTAATCCAGCAAGCGGTTGCTGACTCCAGCCTGCCGCCTCCCAGCCCAGCCGCCCTCGTCCAAGTCTCAGTTCTGGCAGTCGAAGAAATAGCAGCACCCTCATGGGCCTAGCCCACCCTCAAATACCTGGTGAGCAAAGAGCTGCCGACTGATGAGATCTTAGCTCGGCAAGTACAACGCCGAGCTGCAGCCTACACCATAGTCAACAGAGAGCTGGTCAGGCGCAATGTCACTGGTGTCTACCAGCGCTGCGTAGAGCCAGAGCAAGGCCAAGCAATTCTCAAAGACATCCATCAAGGCGAGTGCGGCCACCATGCGGCTTCAAGAGCACTCGTCGCCAAAGCCTTCCGACCTGGTTTCTTTTGCCCAACGGCCTTAGAAGAGGCCAAGGAATTGGTCCAAAAATGCAATGTGTTCCAGAAGTTCTTCTCCAAGCCGCATCAGCCGGCTTTTGCACTCAAGACCATCCCCATTGCCTGGCCCTTCGCAGTTTGGGGCCTAGACATGGTGGGACCATTCAAGACGGCACGAGGTGGCCTAACTCACTTACTTGTCGTGGCGGACAAGTTCACCAAGTGGATAGAAGCGAAGCCAATCAAGAAGCTGAATGGTCCGACTGCCGTGATTTTCATCTCCGACATCACATTTCGGTACGGCGTACCACACAACATCATCACCGACAACGGCACGAATTTTGCCAAAGGAGCCTTGGCCTGTTTCTGCGCGACACAGGGCATCCGACTGGACCTAGCATCTGTCGCCCATCCATAGTCAAACGGCCAGGTGGAGTGAGCAAATGGCCTCATCCTGTCCGGCATCAAGCCCCGACTGGTCGAGCCTCTGGAGCGCTCGGCTGGCTGCTGGCTCGATGAGTTGCCAGCCGTCCTCTGGAGTCTGCGCATGACTACAAACAAGTCAACCGGCTTCACGCCTTTCTTCCTCGTCTACGGTGCTGAAGCCGTCATCCCAACGGACATAGAGTTCGATTCCCCGCGAGTCACCATGTACACCGAGGAAGAAGCAGAAGAAGCACGTCAAGACGGCATCGATCTGCTGGAAGAGGGCCGGCTGTTAGCACTCATCCGGTCCAGCATCTACTAGCAGAGCCTGCCCAGATACTACAACAAGAAGGCCAGGCCGAGATCTTTCCAAGAGGGCGACCTTGTGCTCCGACTGATCCAGCGAACAGCCGGCCAGCACAAGTTGCCGGCGCCTTGGGAAGGCCCCTTCATCATCAGCAAAGTGCTGGGCAACGACTCTACTACCTGATCGACGCTCAGAAGCCCCGAGCACGCAAGAGGGACGACTCTGGCAAAGAGACAGAGCGGCCATGGAATGCAAATCTCCTCTGAAAATTTTATAGTTAAACGCAATATGTACCACGCTACCTTTTGTATTAAAAGTACCAAGACTTCGCCCCCCCCCCCCCCGAGAAGAGCTCGGGGACTGCCCTCTTTTATCTATATGATAAGAATTATGCCTTCGAGTATATTACTCTTTGTTATGCCGCTTGGCACCGGGTTCGACTAGTCGGCCCGGGGACTTGCCGCCCTGTGCTATGAAATGCTTCCTGCAGCCGAACAAGTAGTGTGTGGCGCCTAAGCCGTCTCCTGTCAGAAGCCGCAGCTCGCAGAGCAACTGTCTGGTGGGAAGGAGTAAGGAAGAATGGGCGTCCACATGAAAAATGGCTAAGGACACAAAGCATAAACATATCTTAAAGCTGGCTTCCAGCCTTTTTTCGCAAACCGACTATTGAACAGTCGGCTTGCCGCCTTCTATCCGACTTGCTAAACAACTCTAAAATGGCTAAGTACCTGCCTTCCCAAAGTGACCAAGAATTTGATCCAGCAGCAGTCCGCAGAGCGGCTATCCGACTGACAAAGACGGCAACTGAGGGAAGGCGGCAAAGGAAAAAGCCAAAAGAGCAATGAGCAAGAAAAGATAGAAGTCGGATGAATATTTACATAACAAAGGCCCTTGGCTGAACCTTCGGGCAGACGTTCAAAATACACCCCGCGGGTGGAATTGTGCGAATTAACGAGTTCTTCAAAGATTATTAAAGCAGATAAAACAAAGATAAGGTGGCAGCCTAGGAGGCAGCAGACGGGTTCGGAGGATCGGAGGTGACGGCGATGTCGGATGTTGGGGCGGCCGGCTGGGCGGTCTCGGCTTGATCACCTCCTGTGGCAGTTGGCTCGGGCGGGCACGGCTCGTTGCTGGAGGCGCGGTCGAGCTGAGGCTGGCCGTCCGCTCCGTCTTCCGGTGCCTCCGTCTCGTTTCCATCCACCACCTCATCTTCTTCCTCGATGCTAGAGCCGATCACCTCCGCCGAGTCCTCGCCGTAGTCTGGGTTCATCCAAAACCACTCCGGCGGTACCTCCCCGCCATCTTCAGCCCGCTCGGGGACAAAGATGCCGGTGTCGGTGTACTCGGCGATCGCCGCCGCACGCTTGACAAGGGCGTCTTCCGTGGCTGCTAGCTCCGGCTGGGCCTCTGACCGGAGTGTGGCCAGCCGGTCTAGGTCAAGCCCCGGATACCACGCCTTGACGAATTCCAAGGCTCGGCGCGCTCCAGCCCGGGCCGAGGAACACTTCCAGGCCTCAAGACGGCCAGCCGCGACCTCCAGCCAGCCGGAAGTCCGACTGGGGGTGCACGGAGCCTGCATGTCTGGCCACAGGGCAGCGATCGTTTGGGTGCCGACACGTTGAAGCTGGCGCAGCATCCGGTGGGCCGGCCGTAGAGGAGCCCCAATGCTCAGAATATGCTTGTCAAGGGTCTGGGGGGCATCGGCGGCGATCTCCGCGCCATCCGCCCTCCGCTCCTCGCGATCAGCCTCGATAGCTTGATTGGCGGCCTGCGAGTGGCCGGGGAAGAAGTCTGCCAAGACGAAAAGAATGAAGAACAAGTCAAAAAACCAGGATTCGGCTCGACCTATAGTCGGCGGCTCGAAGAAGAAAAGCAAAGAAGCTCACCGTCGACGAGGTCCTCGATCTCGTGAAGACGGAGGCCAGCATTGCCTCCTTGTCAGTCCAGGAGGAGCGCTCGCTCGCGAACTCAGACAGGAGGGTGGCCTCCTCTTCTTCCGCCTCCTTCTACGTCTTCTTAAGCAGCTCCTTCTGCTCTGCCAATTGTGCGGCCAGCAGATCGTGCTCTGCAGCGAGCTATTGAAGAGTGGCGTTGGCCTTTGAAGAGAAAGAAGAAAGAAGGCGTTAAGTCATCAACAAAGAAGGTCGCCGGGGTGATCCGGCCCGACTGCTCAGTAGTCGGCCCGAATCTCGGGGACTACAACCCGCGGGTGCGCCAGCGCGCCCCCGCAAAGAAGAAAAAGGACTCACTCCGGTTCTCCGACAAGTCGGCGGCCGCTTCCCCAGCTCTTTAACGTTGCGGTTGAAGGCGGTGACACGGAGGTTGTGATAGTCCTGCGACAAGTATTTCAGACAAAAGTTAGTACCCGGAACTCACCAATTGGAGTTCCGGGCCGCCTGCTCAGCAGCCGGCCCGAAACTCGGGGACTACACCCAGTGGGTGCGCTGGCGCGCCCCCACAGAGAGGAACAAGAAAACAAAGACAAAGGAGAAAGCATACCCGGATGGCTGCCCGCGACGCCAGGTGTGCCTTGGCGCAGTTTTGGATAGCGTCGCTCTCAGCTCGCAGCTTTGTATGGACATCCAGAAGCGCCTGGTTCAGCAGGCCCGTGCCGCCTCCTTGCACCCACCCAATGGGTGCGGCGCTCGTCGCTTCGGCGTCTGGGATCGTCGGGCTAGCGACGCCGGTCTCCAAGGGGCGTGGTGCCGAAGTCTCCTTCTCAAGACGGCGGCGCATTGGCGAGCCGACTTGAAGGAGTAGCCTTGCCACGGCCTCGTCTTGAGTCGGCGGCAAGGGCGGGTCTGCTGGCTGTTTGCCTTGCGCACTCCTAGACGGTGGCGGTGGCGGCACGACCGCATCCGGCATGGAAGCGTCGCCGCCGCCCCTCTCCACGATCGGGAACTCACCGTCGTCTTCCCCTGACTGCCCCGTGAACTCCGGGGCCGGCGGTGCAGAGTTCAGAGGGGTGACGAACACCGCCGACCGCCGGTGCACAACTTCCTTAGCCTGCCGCCTTGCCGCGACGGCGGCCATGGCCTCCTCCAGCTTTTTCAGGGCGGAGGCCTCCGCCTTCTTGGCCTCCGCTTTCTTTAGGCGGGCGGCCTCTTCCTCCTCGCGCTTCTCCTGCGCGTTCTGCTCCGTCGCCTCCCGGAGGTCGGCGGCGGGGTCAATCCGCCGAGTAGTGGCAGACGTCTCCGCCGACCCCATAACGTAGGCGGTGGCAACCCTCTCAAGAGTGAGGGGAGCCCTGAAGCGAGGGAAGCATACGAAAGACTCAGACAAGATCAACAAAGAGAAAATAAAGATAAGGGACGGAGGCGCTTACGCAGAGACTAGCGGAGGCTTCTTCACTTCTTTGCGGAAGCGGTTGGCTTTCGCGGCCGCCTCTTCCCGCTTGGTCGCGGTGGCCACTCCCTTAAACTTCTTCGACCGGCCACCAAGTGTACTCGGCCCGGCTCGGCGCTTCTTCGCGCCGCCTTGACCGTCCAAGACGGCGGAGGAACTAGCGCTTGGCTGGCCAGCCTTTGGCTGGTGACGCGGGGCGACTTCCCCTCAGCATTGTCATCAGGCCGGTCGGCGAAAGTGGCCGTAGGCCTGGAGCCGCCTGCTTCTCCTCCTCCTCCCTCGGCGTCGGCCTCCATGGCAGCCGCCCCCATGTCAGGATCGTCGACGTCGCTCTCCGCCCGATCGGGGACAAACTGACGAGCCGGCCCCGTGGTGCCAGCTAAAGGAGGGACGAGAGTGTTCTGATTCAAAACAAAAACGGTCAGACTGGACAAGTAGGACTCGGTAACAAAAGAAACAGAAGAAGAAGGAAGACGACTTACAATAGGCGGGGGGTTGGCGCGTGAGTATGGCTCCTTGCCGAACCGCCAATCCACCGAGAGACCGCAGTTCGCGATGTAGTTCACCGTGTCTGCCACCTCCGCGTGAGGCATGTCCTTGGAGCACATCCGACTTGGGTCCCCATGACCGCTCATCTGGCAGACCAGGTGAGGTCAGCCTTGGTGTGGGAGGACTCGGCGCACCACAAAGGCGGCCAGCAAGTCGGCCCCGGTCAAGCCCTCCGACTGCGTCAGCACTTGGAGTCGCGCGACGGCGGCGGCGCCAGCAGGAGACAATGACCTGGCTCGGTGTGACCAGCTGGGGAGCCTTCCAGCCGGTGCGCCGGCTTCATAAGCCGGTAGGTTGACCCAGTCGCCTTCTGGGGCGACATTCTTCACATAAAAGTAGGACCGCTGCCACATCTTCACCGACTTAATCAGCACGATGGTGGGAAACAGATTGTCGGCCACTGATCTCCGCATCGCGATAAATGCACCGCACTGGGCCGGCACGCCGGCAACGTGCGTGCCGAGCTTGGACTAGAAGAACTCACCCCAGAGCTCGATGGTGGGAAGAACGCCGAGGAAACCTTCGCACAAGGTGGCAAAGGCAGCCAGCAGCACCACTGTGTTCGGAGTAAGGTGGTGCGGCTACAGCCCGTGGAACTCCAAGAAGGAGTGGAAGAAGCCGCTCGCTGGCAGCCCCAGGCCGCGCATAAGGTGTGAGCGGAATATGACCCGCTCGCCCTCCTCCGGCGCCGGCGACATTTCCCCCTCCGGCGCGAGGCGGACCCGCACTAAGCCCTGACCGGGCAGCCGCCATGTCTTGTGGAGGATCTCGACGTCGTTGTCATCGACCTCGGAGCTGTCCCACACTCCGGAGCGCACAGTAGGAGGCGCGGCGGCGGAGGAAGAGCTCAACGCTGCGGGCGCGGCGTGGTTCGGAGAAGCAGCGGCGAGAGGAAGAAGAAGCAAGAAAGAGCGAAAGGGAGTAGGGAGGATGGGCGCGCGTGCTTCGCCGCCCCCCTCCCCCCGCCTACTTGTAGGCTCGTGGGCTGAGAAGCCGAGGGGGCAGTCGTGGGATTAACTGCGCCCAGGACCCCATGACCCCCACGATTTACCACACGAAGTTACTGCGTGCAATAACTGCGTGGGAACCTCAATCGTCTGCACGACCACAACGGATCCATTCACATGCCGTGGTGCGGTAGTGGCGGGCCCCGCCTGTAGGCCTGTCCCGTCGCGCGCGTGGGTGGGCAGACTAGCTCAGCCACGTGGCGCCTCGCGATGGGTCCACAACGGACGGCAACCCAGAGGCTTATCAGGCACGCCGCCTGGACTCCGCCGCGACGTTCAAACTTTTTTAGGGGCAAGTCAGCCTTAAGCAAGTCCGGCTCCAACTAGTCGGCTTGACATAAGACGGCTAGCGAGGCCCAGATCCAACCGCAGGAAAGAAGAAACTATTGAGGCTCCTCGACATATCGCCCTCGGTGCCTCACCAGCTTCGGGGACTACTGTCGGAGTAATGGGCCACGGGTAGGCTAACCCAGGCCCAGAACCTTTCAAGACATTGGAGCAGGCTGCACCCCTCAAGACCCCAGGACGAAAAGCCGCCTTCTGAGAGTCGGCTGCAAGGCAGCCGACTGCCCACTCGCAGCCGAGTCCCGAGGACGACTTCAGGATGAGCCGACTCCTGACTGGAAACTTCGAGAGAAGCCGGCCATGGGGAGTTGGCCCGCAACGGCAACAACCCCCATGCCCTCATAAAGAGGGACGGGACGGGGAGTGGCCACAGTAAGGTCCACTCCCACCCTTTTCCAAGGGCAGGCGTGGCCACAGTATGTCGTACCCGCGGAGATCTCCGCCCGACGCGACACTATTGCTATGCCGGCCCTGACGTTAGCCCTAGTGGGCGGAGTCCTGTGCCCACGACGGCCTGCCGGTACGACCTAGGGACGACGGGTCCCACCAATTGGCGGGCCTACAGAAGACGGCGAGAGCGCCACCAGTCGGCCCAGTTGGGAGTCGGCCCCCAGGAGTCGGCCGGCCCCTCCCACGGGCCACATGCGCCATTAACCAGACACGACAGGGAGGGGCCACAGTGATCGCCCGCCAGACGGCGGAGCTGCCGCCACGACCCCATGACCGAGCCCGGGTCATTAGAGGCACGACTACAGTAATCTACAGCCGGCAAGACCCGCCCACGGCGGACGCGGCCTGTCGGCTCTGTACCGAGCCAGTCGGCGGATAAGACGGCAGCCAGAGAGACTGACGGCTGGGCCCACGTCCAGCCGGATTACCATTGTACCCCTGGGGGTAGGCCTATATAAACCCCCCAGGGCACCCATGCAAAGGGTTGGAATCCATTAGCACTAGACCAGATCATATAGGAAGGAGAGAGCTAGCCTTGCCTTCTCCTACCTCCAGGAAACAGCTCAGGGAGCAACCGTGTACACACTTTGCCATAGTGATCATGCGGAGACCCCGCAGAGCAGCAGTATGGGTATTATCTCCACGGAGAGCCCCGAAGCTGGGTAAGATTCGCCGGCGTGCATGCCTTCGCCTTATCCTGTTTCCAGGCACCGGCGACGTTCTACTCGCTCCCACCATGATAAGCCATCCTTTGGCATATGTCGCACACAACCCCCTACATTTAGCCAGCATATTCCATGTGCTGACCCGTTTTCGGGCTGCAACGTATTATGTTGCAGAGTTTTCAGACGAGGAGTAAGGTTCGTTAGGTCGTTGCCGTGCAGCTCAGCTATGCTGTTGGAGTTGATGGACTCACTTTATCTTCCAAGCCTTCCGCTGTTATCGTATTAGATGGCCTTAAGCCATATTTATTGTAATAAGTTCTCTTTTGAGACATTCCATGTAGTAAGTGTGTGATTGCTACTCTGTTATAAATCCTTCGAGTACTGTCTGTGTCAGCATTACCGATCCAGGGATGACACTAAAGCACAGAGACTTGACCGTTTGAGGTCGGGTCGCTAAAAGATGGTATCAGAGCAAACACTCAGTGTAGGACACAACCACTAAGCTAAAGCCCTAGATCACTACTCTCTTCTTATTTCTGACTCCTCTCCATTTTCTACTCTTTAGGATGGCGGACGCAAGGAACAAGTTTGCACAACCGGATGAGGAAGCACCTTTTGGACGACACTTGAAGGAAGTCACTAAGTACCTGAACATTGGAATACCAACCTTCACCATGACTTACAACAAAACTTTACCAGAAGAGGAGCGATGGATGATTCAAGTTCAAGTTCCAGGAAGGACATTCGCGCCAGTCACTAAACCCATAGAGTTTTCCTTTTATGCACCAACCTGGAGTCTAGGAAAGAGTATGGCGGCTCACATCACCATGGGACGCATTGGAGAAGTTTACCATAAGGAGCTTAAGGACACTATCTACCAGATATGTGGGCGCCGAGATGAGAAATGGGAGATGATCAGCACCAGGAAGAATAGATCAATCACAACTTTCATCC
Organism: Triticum urartu; assembly: GCF_003073215.2. NCBI lineage: Eukaryota > Viridiplantae > Streptophyta > Magnoliopsida > Poales > Poaceae > Triticum > Triticum urartu. The sequence continues at coordinate 235,784,179 of NC_053026.1, forward strand.
AGGATGATCAGCATCCAGGCATGATAGATCTGAAGAAGGCGATGACAAGGATCACAGAACTGGAGGAAGAACTCAAGGCTACTCGCGAAGATTATGAGGAGGAAATCGTCGTACTAGTGGAGAAGAATGACGATCTGGAAAGGAAGCTAGGAGTATTCATGCGGGACCCCGCGCCAGGAGGAGAAGACGATGAACCCAAAGAGATTCGTTCTGAGGACTACATCATCATCGACGACACCGACTCGAACCCCGACAATAGCGATGATGACTACGTTGATGAAGCTGGAGCGGACATCATGGAGTCTTCGACCGATCAATATTTCTAGTAGACCACCACATCAGTAGTAGTATTCCACCATGTATATAGTATAGTCCGAGCACTTTCGCAATGATAGATAGATCGATTGTATGCCCTTGCTTGATTGATTGAGTGATATGATTGTGTTTGTCTCATGTGCATATGGGTAGTGTTTCTCTCACTAGACCTTATTCTATTCTATTCCCTTCCCTCTAAACCCTCAGATGCCTCCGAGACGTGATCCCGGATTTACCTTCCCACCGGAGCTCACTCAGTTGATCCAACAGTAGAATACACTGATGCAGTTGTTAGTTCAGAACCAAGGCAACAACAACAACCCACCACCACCACCAGTTGACAACTTAGCCCGTTTTCTGAGGTTGCAACCGCCGGTGTTTTCCAGTAGCACCGAGCCAATAGTAGAAGATGATTGGCTCCGCAGGATTGGAAGGGAGTTAACCACTACAGGATGTACAAATGCTGAGAAAGTGCATTTTGACGCACATCAGTTGGATGGACCAGCAGCCTCATGGTGGGAGAATTACACTGTCACCTATCCTATAGCCACTGTTACATGGGATCAATTTTAGCAAGCATTCCGCACCGCCCATGTGTCAACGGGATCTATGAGCATGAAGAAGCGTGAGTTTCGCAACTTGCGCCAAGGGAACCGTACCATGGGGCAGTACGTGGATGAATTTAGTAAGCTGTCTAGTTATGCCCCTGATGATGTGGCCACAGATGCCGCGAAGCAGGAGAAGTTTATGGAAGGGTTGAACAATGAGATGAGCATGCAATTGATGGTGGCAACATTTAACAACTACCAGGAGTTGGTAGACAAGGCTCTTATGATTGAAGGGAAGAAGCAGCAAATTGAGAGCCACAAAAGGAAGTATGGACAAGGAAGGTACAACTCAGGAGCCCAGCAGAAGCCTCGTCTAACCCCGAACTCGGGAGGACATGTTCATAACCATGGAAGCCATAACTAAAACGGAGGAAGTTCGCATAACCACAATGGTTCCAAGAATGGGACTGGGAACGGAGTAAGCAACAATCAGAACCGCTCCAATCCAACCACACCCGCCAAGAGAGACCTAAGTCACATTACTTGCTTCAAGTGCGGGAAGACTAGACACTATGCCATGGAGTGCCCTGAAGCGAAGAATGGAAATGGTAATGTGAGCGCTGGAAAGAAGCCCAATCCATTCAACAAAGGACAAGTGAACCACGTTAAAGTGGAGGAGGTTGAAGGGCAGCCAGACGCAGTTATCGGTATGTTTTTGGTTAAGTCTTTTACCGCCCTTGTTCTTTTTGATACTGGTGCATCACATTCATACATATCAAGGGGATTTGTGGATAAGTTTAAACTACCAACCCAAGCCCTTAGGACCCCTCTGTTAGTAAGTTCACCTAGAGCGGAGTATATGGCTAGCCGATGGTGCGACCGGATACCCTTAACCATTGGTAGCCATGTTTTCCCGTCAGACCTGATAATTTTGGAGTCACAAGGATTGGATGTGATATTAGGCATGGACTGGATGTCAAAGTATGGAGCAAGCATTGACTGTGCTAGTAAGTCGATTTATCTCACCACCTAGGAGGAAAAAAGGATCAAATATGTATCTAGGCATGCGCCTAGGAGGAGCCAAGTAAATACCCTCACGGGAGTTGTTCAGGAGGAAGTGCCTTTAGTGAAGGATTACACAGATGTTTTTCCAGAGGAGTTACTAGGCATGCCACTGGATCGAGACATCGAGTTGTTGATAGAGCTATTGCCAGGTACAGGGCCAATATCAAAGAGACCCTACCAGATACCCGCAAATGATCTGGAGGAGATTAAGAAGTGGATCAAGGATTTATTGGAGATTTACATCCAACGGAGTTCATCAACATGGGGAGCCCCAGTGCTTTTGGTTGATAAGAAGGATAAGTCTCTAAGGATGGTTGTTGATTATCGTGCATTGAATGAGGTGATGATCAAGAACAAATACCCACTGCCGATGATCAATGATTTGTTTGACCTGTTGCAAGGAGCTAAGGTGTTTTCAAAGATCGATCTGCGATCAGGATATCACCAGCTGAAGATTCGGGAGAAGGATATACCTAAAACCGCATTTACCACAAGGTACGGGTTATATGACTATACAGTCATGTCATTTGGACTGACTAACGCCCCTGCCTATTTCATGAGCATGATGAACAAGGTGTTCATGGAATATTTGGATAAGTTTGTTGTGGTGTTCATTGATGATATAATGGTATACTCAAAGAATGAAGAGGAGCACAAGGAGCATTTGCGTTTAGTTCTCGAGAAACTCAGGGAACATCAGTTGTATGCCAAGTTCTGCAAATGTGAGTTTTGGTTGAAGGAAGTTGGATTCCTTGGACATGTTATATCATGAGAAGCTCTAGCAGTAGACCCCACCAAGGTTCAGTCAGTCACTGAATGGTTGGCACCCACTTCAATTAGCGAGATCCGTAGTTTTCTTGGACTCACGGAATACTACCGGAGATTCATTGAGAATTTTTCCAAGATTGCGAAGCCAATAATGGAGTTATTGAAGAAGGATACCAAATTTAAATGGACGGAAGAGTGTGAGGCGAGTTTTCAGGAATTAAAGAAGCGTCTGACTACAGCCCCAGTGCTGATTCTGCCGAATATACGCAAGGATCCAAGTGTATTGCGACACCTCTCGCTTAGGACTTGGAGGAGTACTGATGCAGGACGGAAGAGTTGTTTCGTATGCCTCACGACAACTGAAACCGCATGAGTTAAATTATGCCACACATGATTTGGAGTTGGCTGACGTAGTGCATGCATTGAAGACTTGGAGACATTACCTTATTGGAAACCATTGTGATGTGTACACTGACTATAAGAGTTTGAAGTACATTTTCACACAGAAGGAGCTGAACCTTAGGCAGAGGAGATGGTTGGAGCTTATAAAGGATTATGACATGAAGCTTCACTATCATCCAGGCAAGGCTAATGTCGTAGTAGACGCTTTGAGCCGGAAGAGTTATGCTAACACCCTCGTAAGCACAGGATTGCCAAAGGAGTTAGCAGAGGATCTCAGGGAACTTCGATTGGAGACTGTCCCTAGAGGTTTTGTTGCAACAATGGAAGTTCAGTCTACATTGTTAGGAAAGATTTGAGAAGCTCAGAAGGATGACAAAGAGATTGCCGAGATAAAAGAGAGAATGAGCAAAGGAAAGGCCAAAGGTTTTTGTGAGGATGAACACGACACCTTGTGGTTTGAGGACCGTGTTTATGTGCCCAATAACACAGAGATCAGGAAGTTAATACTTCAGGAGGCTCATGACTCACCGTACTCTATGCAACCCAGAAACTCCAAGATATATTTGGATTTAAAGGAGAGTTTCTGGTGGACTGGTATGAAGAAGGATATTGCCGAGTATGTAGCCGTATGTGATGTATGTGAGAGAGTGAAGTCAGAACATCAAAAGACAGCAGGATTGTTACAGCCTATGCAGATACCCGAATGGAAGTGGGATATGCTTGGCATGGATTTCATCACCGGATTGCCTAGGACCAAATCAGGATATGATTCTATATGGGTAGTAGTTGATCGCTTGACCAAAGTAGCTCGCTTTATCCCAGTGAAAACCACCTATACAAGTGTGAAGTTGGCCAATATACATGACCAGGATCGTATGTTTGCATGGAGTTCCGAGGACCATTGAATCAGATAGAGGAACCCAGTTTACCTCAAAGTTTTGGAATCAGTTGCATGAAACTTTTGGAACCCTACTAGAGTTCAGTACAGGTTTTCACCCGCAAACAGATGGACAGACCGAGAGAGTCAACCAGATTCAGGAGGATATGTTGAGAGCTTGTGCACTAGATTATGGATCTAGTTGGGATGACAACTTGCCCTAAGCAGAGTTCTCATACAACAATAGTTACCAGGACAGTTTGAAGATGGCACCTTTTGAAGCCTTGTACGGAAGGAGGTGCAGGACACTGTTGTTGTGGGATGAAGTTGGAGACCATCAGTTGTTTGGACCAGATTTGATTAAGGAATCAGAAGAGTAGGTTAAATTGATTAGAGATAGACTGAAGGTAGGTCAGTCCCGACAGAAGAGTTATGCAGATTCAAAATGCAAGGAGGTAGTCTATGAAAATGGAGACAGAGTGTATCTTCGAGTATCACCACTCCCAGGAGTTAAGCGCTTTGGAGTTAAGGGAAAGTTAGCACCACGCTTTGTGGGACCATACAGAGTTTTGGAACGTATGGGAGAAGTTGCTTATAAGTTGGAATTACCCGAAGGATTGTCAGGAGTTCACGATGTGTTCCATGTTTCTCAGTTGAAGAAGTGCCACGCAAAGATGGCTCACATTCTTCTGAGAGATACAGTACCGTAGGAAGTGATTCAGTTGGACAATGATTTGACTTATGAGGAGAAACCAATCAAGATTCTTGAGTTTTCCAGTCAGGTTACCCGCAGCAAGGTTATTAAGTTTTGCAAAGTTCAGTGGAGCCACCATACTGAGGACGAATCCACCTGGGAACGAGAGGATGATCTTCGCAAAGACCACCCACACCTATTTTCTGGCCAACCCAAATCTCGAGGGCGAGATTCATCTTAAGGGGGGTAGGTTTGTAACATCCCAAATTTTCAATTTGGAATGTTATACATTAGGTCATCATTGCATATCATATTTTATTGCATTTTGGCTTGATCATCGAAATCCTAAGCAACTCAAGGACCCTCGGAGAGAGAGTTGGGGATTTCACTGTTTTCATATTTGAATTTGATCAAATATTGAAACGAGGATTTTTGGTTTTAATTATTTTTCTCTCTGAAAATATTTAATGTTAAAATATATGAGAGGAGATAATATGACTTCTCCAAAAGAAATGAAATATTGGAGGAAAAATATTAAAATCAAATAATTGCTTTTATTTGGATAATATTGCAATTTTATTTGCATTAGAAAAATTGCATGTTTTCAAAATTGCATTTTATGGCCAAGAAAATGTTCATCTTGTTCTAAATATTTTATTTAGAAGGTGAAAACTTGTTTTGGCATTTTTAGATTTTTTATTTTTTCTCTAGGATTTATTTTTGGTGGAATCTGTTTAAAAAACTTCAGCGCCCGACTGGGCCGAAGCGCAGTCGAGCCAGGCCGGCCCAACCCCCGCGCCACCGCCTCCCCGTGCCCGAGTCCGGCCAGGACACGGCAGCCGCCGCCGTCGCCGCCAGGGACTCTTCCCGCCCCTTCCCCAAGTCGACCCCGCCCGTCCCCCTCTTAAATACCCCGCCGCCACTGCCGCCCCAAACCGCCACCACCGCCGCCGCCAAGCAGCAGCCGCAGGAGCCGCCACCGCCTGCTGCGCCTCGCCTCGCCTTGCGCCGCCGCCATGCCGCACCGCACCGCCATTGCCGCCACCCCGCAGCCCCACCTCGCGCCGCCAGAGTCGCCACCGCCGATCCGATCCAATCCGGAGCCGCTTGGTTTTTTTTTCGATTTAGGTAAAACCGTTGTTTTTTTAAAACCCTAGTTTCAGTTTTTTTAGATCGGTTCGTCGATTTTATCGGTTTAGTTACCTAGCGGACGTTCATCCGTATGTTCGTTTTAACGAACGGTGTTCACTTGTTAGCTACAGACAACGAACGTTCATTCGTTAGCCTGTTTGTCAGTTTTTCTCTTTTTTCGGATTTTCCGCGATTATTTTCGATCGCGATTTCTGATCTGATTTTCGTTTTAGTTTATCTTTTCGCTCGTTTATCAGAATCAAGCGATTCAAGCGCCTAGATCTTCGCCTCGAAGCCTTATTTCCGTTTAACCAACTTGAAAAATACTTTGATACAGTAAAATTTGACTTTAGTCTAGATTAGTAATCGGATCTTGTTTCTTTCGCAGTTTGAGTTTCGTTGCTCTGTTCGATTTGATTCTTTTTGCAAACCGGAGTTCTTAAGTTCAACTTTCTGGTTAGATCTTCCTATTCATTCTTTGCCCATGCATATTTCCTTGATTGCTTATGCATGCTATTTTTTGTTTGCGATAGAACACCCGTAGTGCGAAGCATGCTACTACGAGTCTCTAGGTTTTGCGGATCATCACCAAGGCAAGTAACACTTTGATCATATCCCTTTATCACCCAGTTTTTATGCATTAGTTTCAACCCTCAAACATTGCATGGTTAGGGCTTGATAACATGTGGGATTGGGAAGTAGTTGATGAGGTAGAACCTATGGCCCTGTTATTATCAAACCCTTGGGAGTTACTTCTACGTATTGCTTATATTGCCATGCTATGCTTGTAGACGTGGTTTGGGTGAGTGAATCCATGATAGATGTGAGATTGTTAATTAAGGGTTCAACTTAAGGTGGCAACTTTAATACACATCTGGGTGGATTGCTTGTCGGGCACCTGGAGAATCCAGTGTTTTCCTAGGATATCCTGGAGTACCCGTGTGATAATCCTAAGGTCCGCCACCCAGGCTCAAAGGGAACTGAGATATTTCATGCTAGAAACTTACGTGTGCAGCCACAAGCTATTATGGGCTCTAGCATAGTTGAGTAAGTTGCATGACCTCTTCCAGTGGTAGGCTAGAAGATGTAGAGGGATGTACGTTGGTACTGTCTACCTGGGGTTAGAGCTAATGCTTCTGAAAGACTGTGTCTCGGTCATCCGCTTCTCAAACACCAGGTAGTGCGAGAAATCCAATGGAGGAGACCGAGTCTTGTGGGGAAAAGTGTGCAAACCTCTGTAGAGTGTATAAACTAATCATGGTTAGCCTTGTCCCCGGTTATGGACATCTTGAGTATCTAGTACTAGGATTATCATATGTATCTCATCACTCTAAATTAATATTGTTGGGTTGATAATTATTTTTAATTGGGATTGAGTTGGAGGAACCTTCTCAATGATGTTTCAACTACCATGATAGTTAGATAAAATATATTCCTTTGTTGTAGGAAAAAATTGTCTTTTCGCAAAACTTTAACCATAGAGCTTTCCACCAGCCAAATATGCTTGTAGTGATAGCATTAGTCAGTTCTTGCTCTACTGTGTTATTTTGCCAGCATATTCCATGTGCTGACCCATTTTTGGGCTGCAACGTATCATGTTAGCAATTGCCACATTTTATGAAATCTGGCAAATGGATGTCAAAACTGCATTCGTTAATGGATTTCTTAAAGAAGAATTGTATACGATACAACAAGAAAGTTTTGTCAATCCTAAAGGTGCTAACAAAGTGTGCAAGCTCCATCGATCCCTCTATGGACTGGTGCAAGCATCTCGGAGTTGGAATATATGCTTTGATGAGTTGATCAAAGCATATAGTTTTATACAGACTTTGGGTGAAGCCTGTATTTATAAGAAAGTGAGTGGGAGGACTACATCCTTTATGATAAGTATACGTGAATGACATATTGTTGATCAGAAATGATGTAGAATTTTCTGGAAAGCATAAAGGAGTGTTTGACAGGATTTTTTCAAAGAAAGACCTCGGTGAAGCTGCTTACATATTGGGCATCAAGATCTATAGAGATAGATCAAGACGCCTGATAAGTTTTTTCAATGAGTACATACCTTAACAAGATTTTGAAGTAGTTCAAAGTGGAACAGTCAAAGAAGGAGTTCTTGCCTGTGTTGCAAGGTGTGAAGTTGAGTAAAGACTCAAAACCTGACCATGGCAGAAAATAGAAAGAGAATGAAAAGTCATTCCCTATGGCTCAGTCATAGGTTCTATAAAGTATGCTATGCTGTGTACCAGACCTATTGTGTACCTCACCATAAGTTTGGAAAGAGGGTACAATAGTGATCTAGGAGTAGATCACTCAACAGCTTTCAAAAATATCCTTAGTGGAATAAGGAAATGTTTCTCGGTTATGGAGGTGACAAAGAGTTCATCGTAAAGAGTTATGTTGATGCAAGCTTTGACACCGATCTGGATGACTCTAAGTCTCAATCTACATACATATTGAAAGTGGGAGCAATTAGCTAGAGTAGCTCTGTGCAAAGGTTGTAGACATAGAAAATTTGCAAAATACTTACGGCTCTAAATGTGGCAGACCCGTTGACTAAATTTCTCTCACAAGCAAAACATGATCACTCTTTGGGTGTTAATCACATAGCGATGTGAACTAGATTATTGACTCTAGTAAACCCTTTGGGTGTTAGTCACATGGAGATGTGAACTAATCACATAAAGATGTGAACTATTGGTGTTAAATCACATGACGATGTGAAATAGATTATTGACTCTAGTGCAAGTTGGAGACTAAAGGAAATATGCCCTAGAGGCAATAATAAAGCTATTATTTATATTTCCTTATATCATGATAAATGTTTATAATTCATGCTAGAATTGTATTAATCGGAAACTTAGCACATGTGTGAATACATAGATAAACAGAGTGTCACTAGTTTGCCTCTACTTGACTAGCTCGTTGATTCAATGATGGTTATGTTTCCTAACCATAGACATGAGTTGTCATTTGATTAACAGGATCACATCATTAGAGAATGATGTGATTGACTTGACCCATCCATTATCTTTGCACGATGATCGTTTAGTTTGTTGCTATTGCTTTCTCCATAACTTATACATGTTCGTATGACTATGAGATCATGCAACTCCCGAATATCGGAGGAACACTTTGTGTGCTACCAAATGTCACAATGTAACTGGGTGATTATAAAGGTGCTCTACAGGTGTATCTGATGGTGTTTGTTGAGTTGGCATATATTGAGATTAGGATTTGTCACTCCGATTGTCGGAGAGGTATCTCTGGGCCCTCTCGATAATGCACATCACTATAAGCTTTGCAAGCAATGTGACTAATGAGTTAGTTGCAGGATGATGCATTACGAAACGAGTAAAGAGACTTGCCCGTAACGAGATTGAACTAGGTATTGAGATACCGACGATCGAATCTTGGGCAAGTAACATACCGATGACAAAGGGAACAACGTATGTTGTTATCTTTGACCGATAAAGATCTTCGTACAATATGTAGGAACCAATATGAGCATCCAGGTTCCGCTATTAGTTATTGACCAGAGATGAGTCTCGGTCATGTCTACATAGTTCTCGAACCCGTAGGGTCCGCACACTTAACGTTCTGTGACGATTTGTATTATGAGTTATGTGATTTGATGACCGAAGTTTGTTTGAATTTCCGGATGAGATCGGGGACATGACAAGGAGTCTCGAAATGTTCGAGACGTAAAGATCGATATGTTGGAAGGCTATATTCGGACATCGGAAAGGTTCCGAGTGATTCGGGTATTTTTCGGGGTACCGGAGAGTTACCGGAATTCTTATTGGGCCTTAATGGGCCATATGGGAAAGGAGAGAAAGGCCTCAAGGGTAGTCGTGCTCCTTCCCCATGGACTGGTCCGAATTAGACTAGGGAAAGGGGCGCCCCCTTCCTTCCTTCTCCTTCTCCCTTCCCTTTTTCCTATTCCATGTGGGAGGTGGAATCCTACTAGGACTAGGAAGTCCTAGTAGGACTCCACACTTTGGGCGCACCCTATGAGGGTCGGCCTCCTCTTCCCTCCATCCTTTATATACGTGGCCAGGGGGCACCCCATAGACACACAAGTTGATCATTGATCTCTTAGCCGTATGCGGTGCGCCCCTCCACCATAATCCACCTCGGTCATATCGTCGTAGTGCTTAGGCGAAGCCCTGCCCCGGTAGCTACATCATCACCATCATCACGCCGTCGTGCTGACGAAGCTCTCCCTCGACACTCAGCTGGATGGAGAGTTTGTGGGACATCACCGAGCCAAACGTGTGCAGATCTAGGAGGTGCCGTACTTTCGGTACTAGGATCGGTCAGATCATGAAGACGTACGACTACATCAACCGCGTTGTCATAACGCTACTGCTTACAGTCTATGAGGATACGTGGAGAACACTCTTCCCCTCTCGTTGCTATGCACCATGATAGATCTTGCGTGTGTGTAGGATTTTTTTTGAAATTACTGCGTTACCGAACAACTAGGGCCCAGGAGCTTTTGGCGGAGGCAAACAGGCAAGCGGCAGAGAGGGAGAGGGATATGGAGGAGAGGATGGCTAGTCTGCTAGAGGTTGAAAGGAACCGGAATGACGCGGCCCACCAGGCCCTATACGAGCTCCTCGTGGTAAGTTTCTCCTGCATATTAGCCAAATCAAGCACGTAATGTTCGTTTCATTACAAACTAATATGACTGACTCATGAAGACAAAATGTGAAGACCGTGTGCCAGAACAATGGTTAGACCCCTCCACCGAAGCCCCAGATTGGTATAGCACGCACGGTGAGTTTCATTTGAATGGTCATTATTTACTAGTATTCACATTTGAGTTGCGTCATGCTAACGAGACATTGCAAATGATCTTTGATGCAGCATGCCTCCCGACAAGCATCGACCAATCCTTCTTTATCTGGCACTAGTGCCACCCGACTGGTCCTTCACCTCCATGATGATGGTATGTTTTCCCAAGTGTTTTCCTTCACAAATGCATACTTAGCTTAAGAAATGACCTATTTAGCTCCAAAATGACCTATACTTAGCTTATTTTCCTTGAAAATGACATAATAACCTTACTTTGCTCCAAAATGACATACTTTACCTAGGATTGCTATAAAATGACCTATACTTAGCATTTTTTTCCTCCTAAATTACTTAATATGCTTAGTTAGCTAAAAATGGCATAACTACCTAGGATAGCTCAATAATGATCTATACTTAGCTTAGGTAGTTCATTTATGACATAATTAGCTTACTTAGGTAAAAATGGCATATAACCTTGGTTTAGCTCCAAACTATCATATAATTAGTTTATTTTCCTCCAAAATGACAAAATAACCTTACATTGCTACAAAATGACCGATTTCAACTACGATAGCTCTAAAATGACCTAGACTTACTATTTTGTCCTCCAAAATGAATAAATATGCTTAGTTAGCTAAAAAATGGCATAACTGCCGAGGTTAGCTCAAAAATGACCCATACTTAGCTTCTTTAGTTCATTTATGACATACTTAGCATATTTGGGTAAAAAATGGCATAATAACCTTGGTTTAGCTCCAAACTATCGTATCATTAGTTTATTTTCCTCCAAAATGACAAAATAACCTTACCTACCTCCAAAATGACTGATTTTAACTAGCATAGCTCTAAAATGACCTACACTTACCATTTTGTCCTCCAAAATGAATAAATATGCTTAGTTATCTCAAAAATGACATAACTACCTAGCTTAGCTCAAAATAACCTATAATTAGCTTCTTTGGTTCATTTATGACATACTTAGCATACTTAGGTCAAAACTGGCACGATAATCTTGGTTATCTCCAAAATGACAGAGACTTAGCTTATTTTCCTCGAAAATGACATAATAACCTTTCTAAGCTCCAAAATGACCTATTTACCTAGCTTAGCTAAAAAATGGCATAATTACCTAGGTTACCTTAGTTAGAAGAAGAAAAGAAGAAGAAGTTAAAGAAGAGGAGAGGAGAAAAAGAAAGTGAAGAAAAATTCTTCTTCTTCTTCTTCTAGCTAGTCTCCTTCTTCTTCTAACTTTCTTCTTTCCCAATTTGCAGATTTGCTTTAGATGAGGAAGCTTGCGTTGATGGAGTCTACTCTTCTCCTAGTGATTCCTTTTTGTTTTGATTTTGTAGGATGAACCATGTTAAACTTGCTAGCTATATATGTATGTATGGATGAAGCCATTGTATGCTTGTTGTTGGATATGTTGGCTAGCTATATTTGTTGCATATGGACTTTTGATTTGGTATGTATATGTGTTGGATGATCATATCCATATGGCAGGGATATGATTTGGTATGTATATGTGATGGTATGCTTGTTGCAAGTATTTTCAAATGTGTGTATATATATGTGAAATTCTATGAAATTTATTGGATTTAAGAAAAAAAACAGGGGATATACAGGCACTTTGTCGTCTGCTGGCAGAGGCAAAGAGCTTTTCCATCAGCCAGCGCATACAACAAAGCTGCCATGTGGCAGCTAGCTATGAAACCTGGGGTGCACTGGGCTGGCCTATTTGGCAGCTTTGCCATCTGCTAGCAGCCAACAAAGACTTTTCCATCTTTTCCATCTGCCAGTAGATGGCATAGCATGCCACGTGTCAGCTACCTGGGGGATTTGGGCTGCACTATTTGGTAGTTTTCCCGTCTGCTGGCAGACGATAAAGATGCAAAGGTCTTTGCCATCTGCCAGCAGACGGCAAAGCACGCCGTCAACCCCTTAACGGACCAAAGCTACCACGTGTGTTGTCCATGCGCTTTGCCGTCTGCTGGCTGACGGCAAAGGCCTTTGCATCTTTGTCGTCTGACAGCAGATGGCAAAGTGCCATTTGCCGTAGTGTGTTGAGCCGGTTGTGTTGCCGTGTACTGGCTCACGGCAAAGGCCTTTGCCATCCGCTAGGCATGCGTTTGCTGTCAGCCATGGTAGACGGCAAAGTGACTGATTCCTGTAGTGAATCCCTACTCACTCACATTGATATCTATTGATGGGCATTTCCATAGCCCGATGATACGCCTAGTTGATGTGAGACTATCTCCCACTTTTTGTCTTCTCCACAACCACCTTCTATTCCACCTATAGTGCTATGTCCATGGCTCACGCTCATGTATTGCGTGAAAGTTGAAAATTTTTGAGAACAACAAAAGTATGAAACAACTACTTGGCTTGTCATCGGGGTTGTGCATGATTTGAATATTTTGTGTGATGAAGATGGAGCATAGCCAGACTATATGATTTTGTAGGGATAAGTTTTCTTTGGCCATGTTATTTTGAGAAGACATAATAGCCTTGTTAGTATGCTTGAAGTATTATTGTTTTTATGTCAATATTAAACTTTTTTTTGAATCTTATGGATCTAACATTCATGCCACAATAAAGAAAATTACATGGATAAATATGTTAGGTAGCATTCCACATCAAAAATTATGTTTTATCATTTACCTACTCGAGGACGAGCAGGAATTAAGCTTGGGGATGCTTGATACGTCTCCAATGTATCTATAATTTTTTATTTTTCCATGCTATTATATTATTTGTTTTGGATGTTTTATATGGATTAATATTCTATTTTCTATTATTTTTGGGACTAACCTATAAACCTCGAGCCTAGTGCCAGTTCCTGTTTTTTCCCTGTTTTTTAGTTTCGCAGAAAAGGAATACGAAATGGAACAAAACCTTCGCGATGATTTTTCTTGCACCAGAAGACAACCAGGAGACTTAGAGATGAAGTCGGAGGAGCCACGAGGCAGCCACAAGGACAGAGTCGTGCCCAGGGGGTAGGTCACGGCCCCACCCTTGTGGGCCCCCCGTGCACCTCCTGACCTAATTCTTTCGCCTATATATTCCCAAATATCCCCAAATCAATCGAGGCATCCACAAAAAAACTTTTCCACCGCCACAACCTTCTCTAACCGTGGGATCCCATTTAGGGACCTTTTCTGGCACCCTGCCGCAGGGGGACTCGATCATGGAGGGCTTCTACATCAACTTTATTGCCCTTCTGATGAAGCATGAGTAGCTTACCTCAGACCTACGGGTCCATAACTAGTAGCTAGACAACTTCTTCTCTCTCTTTGATTCTCAATACCATGTTCTCCTCGATGTTCTTGGAGATCTATTCCATGTAAAACTTTTTTACGGTGTGTTTTTACGGTGTGTTTGCTAAGATCCGATGAATTGTGGATATATGATAAGCTTATCTATGAATGTTATTTGAATCTTCTCTGAATTATTTTTATGCATGATTTGATATCATTGTAATTCTCTTCGAACTATCAGTTTAGTTTGGACAACTAGATTGGTTTTTCTTGCAATGGGAGAAGTGCTTTGGTTTGGGTTCAATCTTGCGGTGTCCTTTCCCAGTGACAGTAGGGGCAGCAAGGCACGTATTGTATTGTTGCCATCGAGGATAAAAAGATGGGCTTTTCGTCATATTGCTTGAATTAATTCCTCTACATCATGTCATCTTACTTAATGTGTTACTCTGTTCTTCATGAACTTAATACTCTAGATGCAGGCAGGAGTCGGTCGATGTGTGGAGTAATAATAGTAGATGCAGAATTGTTTCGGTCTACTTGACATGGACGTGATGCCTATATTCATGATCATTGCCTTAGATATTGTCATAACTTTGCGGTTATCTATCAATTGCTTGGTAGTAATTTGTTCACCCACCGTATTATTTGCTATCATGAGGGAAGCCTCTAGTTAAACATATGGCCCCCGGGTCTATTTTCCATCATATAAGTTCCTATTTTCCATCATATAAGTTTCTACTTTCCATCATACAAGTTTCCAATCTACAATATTAGTTTCCAATTTATTATTTTTGTAGTCTTTTACTTTCTGATCTATAATCCAAAATTATTTACTTCATAGTTTATCTATCTCTATCAGATCTCACCTTTGCAAGTAACCATGAAGGGATTGACAACCCCTTTATCGCGTTGGGTGCAAGTTGTTTGATTGTTTGTGCATTTATTCAGTGATTTGTGCGAGGTATCCTACTGGATTGATACATTGGTTCTCAATCTGAGGGAAATACTTATCTGTACTTCGCTACATCATCATTTCCTCTTCAAGGAAAAACCAACACAAGCTCAAGAAGTAGCAGTGACACAACCAACTGCTTCGGGGTGGACGACCCATAGCTCCAAGCGTGCACGCGCCGAGGGTGAGAGCTCGATCGAGAAGCTGTCCAAGCTGCCCAAGCAGGTCTCCGTGAAGCCTTGAAAGGCCACGGTGCCCCGGATCTAGATGGTGTTGCATGTGGGTTCGACGTGCGTATTTCTACCAATTATTTGCTTCCTTTTGTACTGATTGATAACCTACAAGTATAGGGGATCGCAACAGTTTTCGAGGGTAGAGTATTCAACCCAAATTTATTGAGTCGACACATGGGGAGCCAAAGAATATTCTCAAGTATTAACAGTTGAGTTGTCAATTCAACCGCACCTGAAAGACTTAATATCTGCAGCAAAGTATTTAGTAGCAACGTAATATGATAGTAGCGGTAACGGTAGCAAAAGTAACAGTGGCAACAGTAAAGTATCTAAGCGGAGATCAATATGTGTAACATCCCAAATTTTCAATTTGGAATGTTATACATAGGTCATTCATGCATATCATATTTTATTACATTTGATTTTGTGATCCTTGAAATCTTAAGCAACTCAAGGACCCTCGGAGAGAGTTGGGGATTTTCCCTCGTTCTCATATTTGAGTTTTATCAAATATTGAAACAAGGATAACTTTGGTTTGAATTATTTTTTTCTCCCCAAAAATATTTCATATTAAAATTATATGAGAGGAGATAATACGACTTCTCCGAAATAAATGAAATGTTGGAGGAAAAAAATTAAAATCAATTTGTATTTTTATTTGGGGTTTTATCGCTATTTTATTTGAATTAGGAATAATATGTGTTTTCAAAATTGCATTAGAGGCCCAAATAAATATTCACCTTGTGCGGCGTATTTTTAGAGGACGGGGAAAATTTATTTCAGGATTTTTGGAGTCCGTTTAGTATTTCTTTTCTTCGTTTTCTGCGCATCGGAATTATTTAAAAAAAAAAGTCAACCACCTTACCAGGTCGTGTCCGACTAGGACACTGCACCCGGCCGGCCTTTTTAAGACCGAGGCCCGAGCCGCCCCAGCCCCAAACCCTAGTGCCCCGCTGCCGGAGTTCACCGCCACCCATCTCCTCGCCGCCGCCCCACCGACGCCGCGCCGCCACCGCCGCCGCGCCTCCGACGCCCGTCGCCTTGCCACCGCCCTGCCACCCCGATGCCGCGCCGCCGCCGTCGTCCTGATCCGCGAGGTAGCCGTCGGTTTTATTCTAAAAAACCGTTTGGTTTTATACGAAAACCTAGATGCGTTTTTTTGATCGGTTTTTAGTTTTTTTCGGTTTAGTTACTTAGCGAACGCCCGTTCGTACATTTGTTTCAACGAACGGTTTTCACCCGTTAACCGCAGACAGCGAACGTTCGTTTGTTAGCTTGTTCCTGAGTTTTCTTTTTCCAGGGTTTCTCCGTGATTATTTTGATCGCGATTTCTACCCTTTTTTCGTTTTAGTTTATCTTTTTGCTCGTTTATCGAAATCAGGCGATTCAAGCGCCTGGATCTTCGTCTCGAAGCCCTCTTTCTGTTTAACCAACTTGAACAAGATTTTGGGAATGTAAAATTTGACTTTAGTCCAGATTAGTAATCAGATCTTGTTTCTTTCGCAGTTTGAGTTTCGTTGCTCCGTTTGATTTGATTCTTTTTGCAAACCGAAGTTGTTCAGTTGAACTTTCCAGTTAGATCTTCTCATTTGATATTTCCCCGTGCATCCTTGCTTGATTTGCTTATGTATCCTATTGTTTGTTTGCGATAGAACACCCGGAGTGCGAAGCGTGCTACTACGAGTCTTTAGGATTTGCAGATTGTCAGCAGGGCAAGTAACACTTTGATCATACCCCTTTATCACCCAATTTTTATGCATTAGTTTCAACCTTCACACAGTGCATGACTAGGATCTCTTAACATGTGGGTCTGGGAAGTAGATGATGAGGTAGAACCTATTACATGTTTTGTTATCAAACCCCTGGGAGTTACTTCTACGTTATGCTTATATTGCCATGTTATGCTTGTAGACGTGGATTGGGTTTGAGTGTATCCACGACATATGTGAGTTATTAATTAATGGTTCAACTTAAGGTGGCAAATTTAATACACATCTAGGAGGATTGCTTGTGGGCACATGGAGAATCTAGTGTTGTCCTAGGATATCCTGGAGTACCCGTGTGATCATCCTACGGTCCACCACCCAGGCTCAAAGGGATCATAATACTATTCATGCTAGAAACTTCTGTGTGCAGCCACAAGCCATTATGGGCTCTGGCATGGTTGAGTAAATTGCGTGAGTTCTTGAAGAGGTGAAATAGCAGATGTAGGGGATTGTAGGTGTACCGGTCCTCAAGGAGTAGAGAGCAAATGCTTCTGAAAGATTGTGTCTCAGTCATCCGTTTCTCAAACACCCTGTGTCTCCAATGGAGGAGATCGAGTCTTGTGGGGAAAAGTGCGCAAACCTCTGCAGAGTGTATAAACTAATCATGGTTAGCCGTGTCCCCGGTTATGGACATCTTGAGTATCTGGTTCTTGGATTATCATATGGATCTCATCACCCTAAATTAATTTGTTGGGTCGATAATTACTTTTAATTGGGATTGAGTTGGAGGAACCTTCTCAATATTTTTCAACTACCATGATAGTTAAATAAAATATATTCCTTTGTTGTAGGAAAAAATTGGTTTTTTGCCAAACATTTTAACCATGCAGCGTCCACCAGCCATGTATGCATGTAGTGATAGTTTTTATCTGTTTATTACTCTCCTGTGTTACATTGCCAGCATATTCCATGTGCTGACCCGTTTTCGGGCTGCAACGTATCATGTTGCAGACTTTTCAGATGAGGAGTAAGGTGCGATAGGTCGTTTCTCATGCACTCAGCTATGCCATTGGAGTTGATGGACTCACTTTATCTTCCAAGCCTTTCGCTGTTATCGTATTAGATGGCCTTAAGCCATATTTCTTGTATTAAGTTCTCTCGTGAGACATTCGATATAATAAGTGTGTGATTGCCACTCTTTTATAAATCCTTCGAGTACTGTGTGTGTCAGCATTACTGATCCTGCGATGACACTGAAGCACAGACTTGACCGTTTGAGGTCGGGTCGCTAGAAGATGGTATCAGAGCACACACTGAATGTAGGACACGACCACTAAGAAAAGCCATAGGCCACTCTTCTCTACTTATTTCTGACTCCTCTCCATTTTCTACTCTTTAGGATGGTGGATATGAGGAACAAGTTTGCACAACCGGATGACGACACACCTTTTGGACGACACTTGAAGGAAGTCACTAAGTACCTGAACATTGGAATACCAAGCTTCACCGGGACGTACTCCACCACTTTACCAGAAGAGGAGCGATGGAACATTCGAGTTCAAGTTCCAGGAAGGATGTTCCTGCCAGTCACTAAACCCATAGAGTTTTCCTTTGATGCACCTACCTGGAGTCTAGGCAAGAGTATGGCAGCCCACATCGCTATAGGACGCATCGACGAAGTTTACCACAAGGAGCTAAAGGACACTATTTACCAGATATGTGGGCACCGAGATGAGCAATGGGAGATGATCAACACCAGGAAGGACAGGTCCATTGCAGCATTCATCCAGGAATTAAACCACCACAGTTGTCGCCAGGAGAACCAGATGTGCGCAAGCATGATAGATTTGAAGAAGGCGATGATCAGGATCACGGAGCTAGAAGAGGAGAGTAAGTCTACACGCGATGGATATGAGGAGGAAATGATGATACTTGTGGAGAGGAATGACGACATGACTAGGAAGCTAGGCGTTTTTTTGGGAGACCCCACGCCAGGAGGACAAGACGACGAACCCAAGGAGATTCGTTCTGAAGACTACATCATCATAGAAGACACCGACTCCGACCCAGATACTAGTGATGATGACTATGAAGACGAATCTGGATCGGATATCATGGAGTCTTCCACCGATCAAAATTTCTAGTAGACCCCCATACTATTAGTAGTACCCCCCATGTAAATATTAGTAGTCTGAGCACTATAACAATAGTTAGACCAATTCTATGCCCTTGCTTGCTTGATTGAGTGATATGATATGATTGTGTTTGTCTCATGTGCCTATGGGTAGTGTTTTGTCATTAGACCTCATTCTACTCTAATCTCTTCCCTCTAAACCAATCAAATGCCTCCGAGACCTGACCCCGGTTTTTCTTTCCCACCAGAGCTCACTCAGTTGATGCAGCAACAGAATGCCTTGATGCAGTTGTTAGTTCAGAACCAAGGCAACAACAACAACAAGCCACCGCCACCACCACCAGTTCACAACTTAGCCTGTTTTCTGAGGCTGCAGCCGCTGGTGTTTTCCAGTAGCACCGAGCCAATAGTTGCTGATGATTCGCTGTGCAGGATTGGAAGGGAGTTGACCATCGCAGGTTGCACAGATGCTGAGAAGGTGCGTTTTGCCGCACACCAATTGTATGGACCAGCAGCCGCATGGTGGGAGAATTACACATCCACTTTTCCTATAGCCAATATCACTTGGGAGCAGTTGCAGCAAGCATTCCGCACGGCCCACGTATACACTGGAGCTATGAGCATGAAGAAGCGTGAGTTTTGCAACTTATGCCAAGGGAACCGTACTGTAGGCCAGTATGTTGAGGAGTTTAGTAAGTTATCCCGCTATGCTCCAGATGATGCGGCCACAAATGACGCGAAGCAGGAGAAGTTTATGTAAGGGATAAATGATGAGATGAGTATGCAGTTAATGGTGGCAACATTTAACAACTACCAGGAGTTGGTATATAAAGCTATCATGATCGAAGGGAAGGAGCAGCAGATAGAGAGCCGCAAGAGGAAATATGGACAAGGAAGTACAATTCAGGAGCTCAGCAGAAGCCTCGCTTCACCCCAAATTCGGGAGGGCTTACCCATAACCATGGATGCCACACTCACAATGTAGGAAGTTCCCATAATCATAACGGCCCAAGGAATGGGAATGGGGCAAGAAGCAATCAGAACCGTTTCAATCCAGCCACACCCGCCAAGAGGGACCTAAGCCATGTTACTTGTTTCAAGTGCGGGAAGACTGGACACTATGCCACGGAGTGCCCTGAAGCGAAGAACGGAAATGGTAATGGGAGCTCTGGGAAGAAGCCCAATCCATTTAACAAAGGACAAGTGAACCACGTGAACGGGGAGGAGGTTGAAGAGCAACCAGATGCAGTTATCGGTAAGTTTTTAGTTAAGACGTTTACTACAATCGTTCTTCTTGATACTGGTGCATCGCATTCATACATATCAAGGGGATTTGTGGATAAGTATAAGTGGCCCACTAGAGTTCTTAAGACACCTATGCTAGTAACCTCACCCGGAGCCAAGTATATGGCAAGAAGTGGATGTTTTCAGATGCCATTAACCATAGGTAGTCATGTTTTCCCCTCTGACTTGATAAATCTGGAGTTGCAAGGATTGATGTGATACTAGGAATGGATTGGCTGTCGATGTATGGAGGAAACATTGATTGCGCCAGTAAGTCAATTCTGCTTACTACCCCAGAGGGAAAAAGGATCAAGTATGTATCCAGGCATGCGCCAGGGAGAACCCAAGTACATTCTCTCATGGGAGTTGTTCAGGAGGAAGTGCATGTTGTGAAGGATTACCCAGATGTATTTCCAAAGGAGTTACCAGGCATGCCGCCAGATCGAGACATTGAGTTTTCGATAGAGCTGTTGCCAGGCACCGGGCCTATATCAAGGAGACCATACTGGATGCCCGCGAATGATCTAGAGGAGATCAAGAAACAGATTAAGGAGTTATTGGAGAAAGGTTACATCCAACAGAGTTCATCACCATGGGGAGCCCTAGTGCTATTGGTTGAGAACAAGGATAAATCTCTAAGAATGGTTGTCGATTATCGGGCATTGAATGAAGTGACAATCAAGAACAAGTACCCACTACCGATGATCAATGATCTGTTTGACCAGCTGCAAGGAGCTAAAGTGTTTTCGAAGATCAACCTGCGATCAGGTTACCACCAGCTAAAGATTCGAGAAAAGGATATACCTAAGATAGCGTTTACCACAAGGTATGGGCTTTATGTGTATATGGTTATGTCATTTGGATTGACTAACACCCCTGCCGATTTCATGAGTATGATGAATAAGGTGTTCATGGAGTTCTTGGATAAGTTTGTCGTGGTGTTCATTGATGATATTTTAGTATACTCAAATAATGAAGAGGAACACAAGGAGCATTTGTGCTTACTTCTCGAGAAACTCAGGGAGCATCAGTTGTATGCCAAGTTCAGCACATGTGAGTTTTGGTTGAAGGAAGTTGGATTTCTTGGGCATGTTATATCAGGAGAAAGTATAGCAGTAGACCCCACCAAAGTTCAGTCAGTCACTGAATGGTTGGCACCCACCTCAGTTGGAGAGATCCGTAGTTTTCTTGGACTCACGAGATACTATCGAAGATTCATTGAAAATTTATCTAAGATTGTGAAGCCTATGACGATGTTGTTGAAGAAGGACACCAAGTTCCATTGGACTAAGGAATGTGAGGCAAGTTTCCAGGAGTTGAAGAAATGGTTAACTACAGCCCCAGTGCTGATCCTGTCGGATATACGCAAGGATTTCCAAGTGTATTGCGACGCCTCTCGCTTAGGACTTAGAGGAGTAATCATGCAAGACGGAAGCGTTCTTTCATATGCCTCACGACAACTTTGACCGCATGAGTTGAATTATGCCACACATGACTTGGAGTTGGCAGCCGTAGTACATGCAGTCAAGATCTGGAGACATTTTCTTATTGGGAACCATTGTGATGTGTACACGGATCATAAGAGTTTGAAGTACATTTTTACACAGAAGGAGTTGAACCTCACGCAAAGGAGATGGTTGGAGCTTATAAAGGATTATGATATGAAGTTGCACTATCATCCGGGAAAGGCCAATGTCGTAGCAGACACTTTGAGCTGAAAGAGTTATGCCAATACCTTAGTAACAGGAGGATTGCCAAAGGAGTTAGCAGAAGATTTCAGGGAGCTATGTTTAGAGATTGTTCCCAAAGGTTTTGTTACAACCATGGAAGTTCAGTCGACCTTGTTGGGAAAGATTCGAGAAACCCAGAAGGATGACAAAGAAATTGTCGAGATAAAGGAGAAGATGAGTGAAGGCAAAGCCAAAGGTTTTCATGAGGATGAGCACGACACGGTGTGGTTTGAGGACCGTATTTTTGTGCCCAATAATGCCGAGATCAGAAAATTGATATTACAGGAAGCTCACGACTCACCATACTCGATACACCCCGGAAACACCAAGATGTAATGTATTTGAAGGAGCGTTTCTGGTGGACTGGAATGAAGAAGGATATTGCCGAGTATGTAGCCATGTGTGATGTATGTCAGAGAGTGAAGGCAGAACATCAGAAGCCAGCAGGATTACTACAGCCTATGCCGATACCCGAATGGAAGTGGGAAAAGCTTGGCATGGACTTTATCACCGGATTACCCAGGACCCGATCGGGATATGATTCTATCTGGGTAGTAGTGGACCACTTGACCAAAGTAGCTCACTTTATCCTAGTGAAAACCACCTATACAAGTGCGAAGTTGGCCAAGATATATATGACCAGGATCGTATATCTACATGGAGTTTCGAGGACCATCGTATCAGATAGATGAACACAGTTTACTTCAAAGTTTTGGCATCAACTGCACCAGACTTTGGGAACCAGGCTGGAGTTCAGTACATCTTTTCACCCGCAGATAGATGGACAGACTAAGAGAGTCAATCAGATTCTGCAGGACATGTTGAGAGCTTGTGCACTAGATTACGGGTCTAGTTGGGATGACAATTTACCCTACGCGGAGTTCTCGTACAACAACAGCTACCAGGACAGTTTGAAGATGGCACTGTTTGAAGCCCTGTACGGAAGAAGATGCCGAAGACCGTTGATGTGGGATGAAGTTGGAGACCGCGAGTTGTTGGGTTCGGATTTGATTAAGGAGTCAGAGGAGAAGGTTAAGCTGATTCGAGATAGACTGAAAGTAGCTCATTCCAGACAGAAGAGTTATGCAGACTCGAAACATAAGGAGGTAGTCTATGAAATCGGAGACAGAGCATATATGGGAGTGTCACCTCTGCGAGGAGTTAAGCATTTTGGAGTTAAGGGAGTGTTAGGCCCGAGATTTGTAGGATCGTACCGTGTTCTGGAGCGCATGGGAGAGGTTGCCTACAAGTTGGAATTACCTGAAGGACTGTCAGGAGTTCATGATCTGTTTCATGTTCCCCAGTTAAAGAAGTGCCATGACGAGATGCCCGATATTCCTCTGAGAGATACAGTGCCCCTGGAAGCAATTCATTTAGATAGTGATTTGACGTATGAGGAGAAACCAGTCAAGATTCACGAGTTTGCCAGTCGAGTTACCCGCGACAAGGTTATCAAGTTTTCCAAAGTTCAGTGGAGCCATCATACCGAGGACGAAGCCACCTGGAAAAGAGAGCATGATCTGCGCAAGGACCACCCACACCTATTTTCTAACCAACTCGAATCTCGAGGGAAAGATTCATCTTAAGGGGGGTAGGTTTTCAATTTGGAATGTTATACATAGGTCATTCATGCATATCATATTTTATTGCATTTCGTTTAGTGATCCTCGAAATCTTAAACAACTCAAGGACCCTCGGAGAGAGTTGGGGAGTTTCCCCCGTTCTCATATTTGAGTTTTATCAAATATTGAAACCAGGATCACTTTGGTTTTAATTATTTTTTTCTCCCTAAAAATATTTCATATTAAAATTATATGAGAGGAGATAATATGACTTCTCCAAAATAAATGAAATGTTGGAGGAAAAATATTAGAATCAGTTTGTATTTTTATTTGGGGTTTTATCGCTATTTTATTTGAATTAGGAATAATATGCATTTTTCAAAATTGCATTAGAAGCCCAAATAAATGTTCACCTTGTCCGCCATATTTTTATAGGACGGGGAAAATTTATATCAGGATTTTTGGAGTCCGTTTAGTATTTCTTTTCTTTGTTTTTCTGCGCGTCAGAATTATTTAAAAAAAAGTCAGCCGCCTTATCGGGCCGTGTCGGACTAGGACACTGCACCCGGCCGGCCTTTTTAAGGCCGAGGCCCGAGCTGCCCCAGCCCCAAACCCTAGCGCCCCGCCCCACCTCGAAATCCACGCCGCTGTCGCCGCCACCGGAGTTCGCCGCCGCGCGGCGTCGCCCGTTGCCTCACTGCCGCCCCGCCGTCGCCGCGCCGCCGCCGCCGGAGTTCGCCGCCGCCCCACCGACGCCGCCGTCCCGATCCGCGTGGTAGCCGTCGGTTTTATTCTAAAAAACGTTCGGTTTTTATACGAAAACCTAGATGCCTTTTTTAGATCGGTTTTTAGTTTTTTTGGTTTAGTTATTTAGCGAACGCCTGTTCGTACGTTCGTTCTAACGAACGGTTTTCACCCGTTAACCGCAGACAACAAACGTTCGTTCGTTAGCCTGTTCGTCAGTTTTCTTTTTCCAGGGTTTTTCCGCGATTATTTTCGATCGCGATTTGTGCCATGTTTTTCATTTTAGTTTATCTTTTCGCTCCTTTATCGGAATCAGGCGATTCAAGCGCCTGGATCTTCGTCTCAAATCCATCTTTCTGTTTAACCAACTT
Organism: Triticum urartu; assembly: GCF_003073215.2. NCBI lineage: Eukaryota > Viridiplantae > Streptophyta > Magnoliopsida > Poales > Poaceae > Triticum > Triticum urartu. Next base: position 235,808,749 of record NC_053026.1, read on the forward strand.
GAACAAGATTTTGGTACTGTAAAATTTGACTTTAGTCCAGATTAGTAATCGGATCTTGTTTCTTTCGCAGTGTGAGTTTCTTTACTCCGTTAGATTTGATTCTTTTTGCAAACCGCAGTTCTTTAGTTGAACTTTCCGGTTAGATCTTCTCATTTGAGATTTACGCGTTCATCCTTGCTTGATTTGCTTATGTATGCTAATGTTTGTTTGCTATAGAACACCCGGAGTGCGAAGCGTGCTACTACGAGTCTTCAGGATTTGCAGATCGTCAGCAAGGCAAGTAACACTTTGATCATACCCCTTCATCACCCAGTTTTTATGCATTAGTTTCAACCTTCACACATTGCATGGGTAGGATATCTTAACATGTGGGTCTGGGAAGTAGATGATGAGGTAGAACCTATTACCTGTTTTATTCTCAAACCCCCGGGAGTTGCTTCTATGTTATGCTTATATTGCCATGCTATGCTCGTAGACGTGGATTGGGTTTGAGTGTATCTGTGACAGATGTGAGTTATTAATTAATGGTTCAACTTAAGGTGGCAACTTTAATACACATCTGGGTGGATTGCTTGTGGGCACCTGGAGAATCCAGTGTTGTCCTAGGATATCCCGGAGTACCCGTGTGATCATCCTACGGTCCACCACCCAGGCTCAAAGGGATCATAAGACTATTCATGCTAGAAACTTGTGTGTGCAGCCACAAGCCATTATGGGCTCTGGCATAGTTGAGTAAGTTGCGTGAGTTCTTGAAGAGGTGGACTAGCAGATGTAGGGGATTGTAGGTGTATCGGTCCGCTCGGAGTAGAGAGCAAATGCTTCTGAAAGATTGTGTCTTGGTCATCCGTTTCTCAAATACCCTGTAGTGCAAGAAATCAAACGGAGGAGATTGAGTCTTGTGGGGAAAAGTGCGCAAACCTCTGCAGAGTGTATAAACTAATCATGGTTAGTCGTGTCCCCGGTTATGGGCATCTTGAGTATCTGGTTCTTGGATTATCATATGGATCTCATCACTCTATATTAATTTGTTGGTTTGATAATTACTTTTAATTGGAATTGAGTTGGAGGAACCTTCTCAATATTGTTCAAATACCATGATAGTTAAATAAAATATATTCCTTTGTTGTAGGAAAAAATTGGCTTTTCGCAAAACATATTAACCATACAGCCTCCACCAGCCATATATGCATGTAGTGATGGTTTTTATCTGTTCATTACTCTCCTGTGGTACATTGCCAGCATATTCCATGTGCTGACCCATTTTTGGGCTGCAACATATCACTTTGAGGACTTTTCAGACGAGGAGTAAGGTGCGATAGGTCATTTGTCATGCACTCAGCTATGCCGTTGGAGTTGATGGACTCACTTTATCTTCCAAGCCTTCCGTTGTTATGGTATTAGATGGCCTTAAGCCATATTTATTGTATTAAGTTCTCCCGTGAGACATTCGATGTAATAAGTGTGTGATTGCCACTCTGTTATAAATCCTTCGAGTACTGTGTGTGTCAGCATTACCGATCCAGGGAGGACACTGAAGCACAGAGACTTGACCATTTGAGGTTGGGTCGCTACAATATGTGAAACGCTCGTAGGCATTGGATCAGTGATGGATAGTTATGTCGGAAGCGATTCCTCATGCAACAGTTATAACCTAGGGTGACATAGCACTAGCTCCAGTTCATCAATGTAATGTAGGCATGTATTCCGAATATAGTCATACGTGCTTATGGAAAAGAACTTGCATGACATCTTTTGTCCTACCCTCCCGTGGTGGCAGGGTCCTATTGGAAACTAAGAGATATTAAGGCCTCCTTTTAATAGAGTACCAGACCAAAGCATTAACACTGAGTGAATACATGAACTCCTCAAACTACGGTCATCACCGGTAAGTATCCCGATTATTGTCACTACGGGGTTAACGGATCATAACACATAATAGGTGACTATAGACTTGCAAGATAGGATCAAGAACTCACATATATTCATTAAAACATAATAGGTTCAGATTTGAAATGATGGCACTCGGTCCCTAGTGACAAGCATTAAGCATAGCAAAGTCATAGCAACATCAATCTCAGAACATAATGGATACTAGGGATCAAACCCTAACAAAACTAACTCAATTACATGGTAAATCTCATCCAACACATCACCGTCCAGCAAGCCTACGATGGAATTACTCATGCACGATAGTGAGCATCATGAAATTGGTGATGGAGGAAGGTTGATGATGACGATGGCGATGGATTCTCCTCTTTGGACCCCCGAACGAACTCGAGATCAGCCCTCCCGAGAGAGATTAGGGCTTGGCGGCAGCTTTGTATCGTAAAACGCGATGAATCCTTCTCTCTGGGTTTTTTTCTCCCCGAACGTGAATATATAGAGTTGGAGTTGAGGTCGGTGGAGCCTCAGGGGGCTCACGAGATAGGGGGGCGCGCCCCAGGGGGGTGGGCGCTCCCCCTCCCTCGTGGACAGGGTGTGGGCCCCCTGGTGTTGATTCTTTCGCTAGTGTTTTTTATATATTCCAAAAATATTCTCCGTGAAGTTTCAGGCCATTCCGAGAACTTTTATTTCTGCACAAAAATAACACCATGGTAATTCTGCTGAAAACAATGTCAGTCCGGGTTAGTTCCATTCAAATCATGCAAGTTAGAGTCCAAAACAAGGGCAAAAGTGTTTGGAAAAGTAGATACGATTGAGACGTATCAACTCCCCCAAGCTTTAAACCTTTGCTTGTCCTCAAGCAATTCAGTTGACAAACTGAAAGTGATAAAGAAAAAATTTTACAAACCCTGTTTGCTCTTGTTGTTGTAAATATGTAAAGCCAGCATTCAAGTTTTCAACAAAGATTGTGAACTAACCATATTCACAATAACATTTAGGTCTCATGTTTACTCATATCAATGGCATAATCAACTAGCGAGCAATAATAATAAATCTCGGATGACAACACTTTCTAAAACAATCATAATATGATATAACAAGATGGTATCTCGCTAGCCATTTCTGAGACTGCAAAACATAAATGCAGAGCACCTATGAAGATCAAGTACTAACTAGACATTGTAATTCATGGTAAAAGATATCAAGTCACAATAATACTCAATGTAAACTAATACTAATGCATGAAAATGACAGCGGTGCTCTCCAACTGGTGATTTTAAATAAGAGGATGATGACTCAACATAAAAGTAAATAGATAGGCCCTTCTCAGAGGGAAGCAGGGAGTTGTAGAGGTGCCAGCGCTCGATTTTGAAACAGAGATAAATAATATTTTGAGTGGTATACTTTCATTGTCAACATAACTACCAAGAGATCTCGATATCTTCCATGCTACACACATTATAGGCGGTTTCCAAACAGAGTAAAGTTTATACTCCCCCACCACCAACAAGCATCAATCCATGGCTTGCCCGAAACAACAGTTGCCTCCAACTAATAACAATCCTGGGGGAGTTTTGTTTGCAATTAATTTGATTTAGTTTGAGCATGGGACTGGGCATCCTGGTGACCAGCCATTTTCTCGTGAGTGAGGTGCGGAGTCCACTCCTCTTGAGAATAACCCGCCTAGCATGGAAGATACAGATAGCCCTAGTTGATACATGAGCTATTCGAGCATACAAAACAGAATTTCATTTGAAGGTTTAGAGTTTGGCACATACAAATTTACTTTGTAACGGCAGGTAGATACCGCATATAGGAAGGTATAGTGGACTCATATGGAATAACTTTGGGGTTTATGGAAGTGGATGCACAAGCAGTATTCCCGCTTAGTACAAGTGAAGTCTAGAAAAAGACTAGCAAGCGACCAACTAGAGAGCGACAACAGTCATGAACATGCAGTAAAATTAAACAACACTGAGTGCAAGCATGAGTAGGATATAATTCACCCTGAACATAAATATCATGGAGGCTATGTTGATTTTGTTTCAATTACATGCGCAAACATGTGCCAAGTCAAGCCACTCGAATCATTCAAAGGAGGATACCACCCTATCATACCACATCACAACCATTTTAATAGCATGTTGGCACCCAAGGTAAACCATTATAAACTCCTAGATAATTAAGCATGCCATAAGCAACTATAATCTCTAATTGTCATTGCAAACATGTTTCATTCATAATAGGCTAAATTAGGAACGATGAACTAATCATATTTACAAAAACAAGAGAGGTTGAGTTCATACCATCTTTTCTCATCTCAACTAGTTCATCATATATCGTCGTTATTGCCTTTCACTTGCACGACCGAACGGTGTGGATAATAATGATAGTGCACGTGCATTGGACTAAGCTGGAATCTACAAGCATTTAATACACAGGAGAAGACAAGGTAATATGGGCTCTCTGTTAGATCAACAATAATTCATACGAGAGCCACTCAACAATTTCATCATGGTCTTCTCCTCTCGACCCCCAAAGAAAAGAAAGGAAATAAAACTATTTACACGGGAAAGCTCCCAACAAGCAACAGAGGAACGAGAAATCTTTTTGGGTTTTCTTTTTAATTACTACTACTACACGCATGGAAAGTAAACTAGCTAAAAGCTACAACTAATTTTTTGGTTTTTATTAAGGTTTGTCAAACACACAAGAAGAAGGCTTAAAAAGAAAATAAACTAGCATGGATAGTACAATGAAAAAGTATGAGCACTGACAACTGGCATGAGTGTGAACATGAATGTAATGTCGGTGAGGAATTCGTACTCCCCCAAGCTTAGGATTTTGGCCTAAGTTGGTCTATGGCCACGGCTCAAAGGCGCCCTCTCCGGTGTACGGAGGGGTGTCCTCTGGGTGCCACTAGTTGGCGATCTCCTCCGGATCCCACTGATAAACAGACTGACGGTAATAATCAAGTGGTGGCTCCGGCTCAGGCTCTAGAGCTGATGTCAGGCTCCAGTATGCATGAACGGCCTCCGGCAAAACAAGGTACGTGCCTGAAAATATGTTTAACAAAGAGGGAGCAGGCAAGGTAATAGTCTCAAAGTAATTTTTATCAAATATCAATCTATATTTAATCATCTTCTTCTTATCCTTAAGAATAAAATCATGTGCTACCATACTCTTATAATCTAGAAAAATAGGGGGCAACAACTTTTCCTCTTTCTCATAATGCCTAATAGGTATGTTACAGTGTGCAGCAAGGCGCGAGGCAAAGATGCCTCGAAATACGGGACCATTTGTACGGTTCAGATTTAACCGTTTAGCAACAATAGCGCCCAAACTGAAAGTGGTATCACGAAACAAGGCATGGCGCAAAATAACAATATCAGGGGCACTAATATTTCCACTGTTCCCGCAACCAATTAAGCATATACTAGCAAATATTGCAAAGTAATGTAGAACAGGAAAATGTATTCTAGTAATTCTTGCATCGGAAACTTTCCTCGTTTCCCCTATAGCAATCATATCAATAAATCCCTCAACATCATTACGATGTGGTTCCTCTATGTTGCCCGCAAAGGGTATCTTACAAACCCTACAAAACTCATATAGTGACATCTCCTTAACCTCATCACATAAACAAAAATCCACCGAAGGTGGTGATTTCATAGCATGAAAGTAAAAAATTTGCACGAAAATATTAGTGAGGAGGAGATATTGTTCGTGCTGGTCGCGGAGGAAGTCGACGAGGCCTGCATTCTCAGCCAAATAATAAAAGTCTTCATAAATCCCGGCTGCTCTCAAGAACTCATCACAAGGCCATTCGCACGACAGAACATCCGCAGTGCGAGGGAGATTATATTTGGGCTTCTTATTTTCTTCACTTTGCTTATCCTTCGAGCTTCGGCTCAAAGAGCCCCTCAACAATCTCTTCATCATTTCCTCTAAAAAAATTCTGAAATTTTAGTAACTCAAAATGAAAGTGAACCAAACTCAACCATATTGATAGCAACTACTCCCACAAGTGCCTAGAGGCCATATCATGCAATAAAACTACTTTTTACCACATAAATTTGACATGCAAGCTCAAGAACAGGGTCACCTAAGCAGTAAAAAATTGCAATAAATAAAGCACTAGAACAAAAACTAATTGGACCATTGGAGGAGTCACATACCAAAGAACAATCCCCCAAAGCAGTTTTGTGAATGGAGCTTTGAGCAAGGAGATCGAAAATGGCAGCAAGATGAGCTATAACTCGGGTTTGAGCTGGTGGATGATTTTTTTTGGAGGAAGACAAAGTGTGTGGGTGCTGGAATAAGTGGAGGGGGCCACGTGGGGCCCACGAGGTAGGGGTGTGCCTCAGGGGGGTGGGCGCGCCCTGGACCCTCGTGGCCAGGTGGTGGCTCCCCCTGGTGTGTTCTCAGTGCCAATAATTCTTAAATAATCTAGAAAAAAATCATATTTAATTTTCGGGGCATTTGGAGAACTTTCATTTTCGGGGTATTTTTTATTGCATGGATAATTAAGAAAACAGACAGAAAATACTATTATTGCTTTATTTAATCTAAATAACAGAAAGTAAAAGGAGGGTACAGAAGGTTGTGCTTTCTAACGTCATTAATCTCATGCTCATAAAAAATAATCCATTAACAAGGTTGATCAAGTCTTGTTAACAAACTCTTTCCGAATAACATGAAACCGGAGAATTTTCAAATAACACTATGTTACCTCAACGGGGATATGCATGTCCCCAACAATACTAATATCATATTTCTTCTTGAAAGCAGGAAGAGGAAATTCAAAACCTCCAATAATAATTGTTGAAGTTTTTCCAATAGAATTGATACTATGAACTTGAGGTTGTTTCCTCGGAAAGTGTACCGTATGATCATTGCCATTAACATGAAAAGTGACATTGCCTTTGTTACAATCAATAACAGACCCTGCAGTATTCAGAAAGGGTCTACCAAGGTTTATCGACATACTGTCGTCCTCGGGAATATCAAGAATAACAAAGTATGTTAAAATAGTAACATTTGCAACCACAACAGGCACATCCTCACAAATACCGACAGGTATAGCAGTTGATTTATCGGCCATTTGCAAAGATATTTCAGTAGGTGTCAACTTATTCAAATCAAGTCTGTGGTATAAAGAGAGAGGCATAACACTAACACCGGCTCCAAGATCACATAAAGCAGTTTTAACATAGTTTCTCTTAATGGAGCATGGATTAGTTGGTAGTCCTGGATCCCCTAGTTTCTTAGGTATTCCACCCTTAAAGTATAATTAGCAAGCATGGTGGAAATTTCAGCTATCTTTCTTTTATTTGTAACAATATCTTTCATGTACTTAGCATAAGGATTCATTTTAAGCATATCAGTCAAACGCATACGCAAAAGATAGGCCTAATCATTTCAGCAAAGCGCTCAAAATCCTCATCATCCTTTTTCTTGGATGGTTTGGGAGGAAAAGGCATGGGTTTCTGAACCCATGGTTCTCTTTCTTTACCGTGCTTTCTAACAACGAAGTCTCTCTTATCATAACGTTGATTATTTGATTGTGGGTTATCAAGATCAACAGCAGGTTCAATCTCTACATCATTATTATTGCTAGGTTGAGCATCAATAGGAATATCATCATTAACATTATCAGTAGGTTCATGTTCATTACCATATTATGTTTCAGCATCAGAAATAGAAATATCATTGGGATTCTCAGGTGTGTCAACAACAGGTTCACTAGAAGCGTGCAAAGTCCTATCATTTTTCTTTTTCTTCTTTTTAGAAGGACTAGGTGCATCAACATTAGTTCTTTGAGAATCTTGCTCAATTCTCTTAGGGTGGCCCTCAGGATACAAAGGTTCCTGAGTCATTTTACCCCCTCTAGTCACAACTCTAACAACATTATCATTTTTCTTATTATTTAATTCATTGAGAAATTCATTTTGAGCCTTAAGCACTTGTTCTACTTGAGTGGTAACCATAGAAGCATGTTTACTAATAAGTTTAAGTTCACCTTTAACTCTATACATATAATCACTCAAGTGTTCAATCATATAAGCATTACATTTCAATTGTCTACCAATATAAGCATTGAAGTTTTCTTGTTTAACAATAAAATTACCAACCTCATCTAAGCACTGGATAGCAGACTTATAACGAGGAATATCACCTTCATCAAATCTATAGGGAGAATTTACCTTTACTACTTGTGTCAGGTTATTAAGACCATGTATTTCGTCAATGGGTGGTAAATTCTTAACATCTTCATCTTTAATACCTTTTTCTTTCATATATTTCTTTGCCTCTTGCATATCTTTAGGACTGAGAAATAGAATACCCCTTTACTTCATAGTTGGCTTAGGAGTTGGTTCAGGAAGTGTCCAATCATTATCATTACTCAACATATTATTCAATAGCAATTCAGCTTGATCAACAGTTCTTTCCCTGAAATCACAACCAGCACAACTATCTAGGTGATCTCTGGAAGCATCGGTTAGTCCATTATAAAAGATATTAACTATTTCATTCTTGTTGAGAGGATGATCAGGAAAAGTATTAAGTAATCAGAGAAGCATCCCCCAAGCTTGTGGGAGACTCTCTTCTTCAATTTGCACAAAATTATATATTCCCCCAAGTTAGTCTTATGAATGGGGAAATATTTAGTAGAGAAGTAATAAATCATATCCTGGGGACTACGCGCACAACCAGGATAAAGAGAATTAAACCATGTTTCAGCATCACCCTTTAATGAGAACGGAAATAACTTAAGGATATAATAGTAGCGAGTTTTCTCTTCATTAGTGAATAGTGTGGCTATATCATTTAGTTTAGTAAGATGTGCCACAACAGTTTCAGATTCATAGCCATAAAAAGGATCAGATTCAACAAAAGTAATGATCTCAGGATCGACAGAGAAATCATAATCCTTATCGGAAATACAGATAGATGAAGTAGCAAAAGCAGGGTCATCTTTCATTCTAGTATTCAAAGACTTTTCTTTCAGCTTAGCTAACAGTTTCTTAAGATCATATCTATCATTGCAAGCTGAAAAGTCTCTAGCAGTTTCTGCATCCATAACATAACCCTCAGGCACAACAAGCAATTCATATCTAGGGGAGAATCTTCATCATCACTTTCATCAATATTATCAGTTTCACTAATGTCATTATATCTAACCCTAGCAAGTTTTTCATCAAGAAATTCACCTAGTGGCATAGTATTATCAAGCATAGAAGTAGTTTCAGCATAAGCATCATGCATAGCAGAAGTGGCATCATCAATAACATGCGACATATCAGAATAAATAGTAGGAGTAGGTGTCGCAAGTTTACTCAAAATAGAAGGTGAATCAAGTGCAGAGCTAGATGCCAGTTCCTTACCTCCCCTCATAGTTGAGGGAAAAGTCTTGGTTCTTTCATCTTTCAAGTTCCTCATAGTGATCAATAGATATAAATCCCAAGTGACTCAAAGAATAGAGCTATGCTCCCCGGCAACGGCGCCAAAAAATAGACTTGATAACCCACAAGTATAGGGGATCGCAACAGTTTTCATGGGTAGAGTATTCAACCCAAATTTATTGATTCGACACACAAAGAATATTCTCAAGTATTACTAGTTGAGTTGCCAATTCAACTGCACCTAAAAGACTTAATATCTGCAGCAAATTATTTAGTAGCAAAGTAATATGCTAGTAGCGGTAACGGTAGCAAAAGTAACAGTAGCAGTTTTATAGCAAGCGTAACAGTGGCAACGGTAAAGTAAATAAGTGGAGATCAATATATGAAAATCTTGTAGGCATTGGATCAGTGATGGATAGTTATGTCGGATGAGATTCCTCATGCAACAATTATAACCTAGGGTGACACAGAACTACCTCCAGTTCATCAATGTAATGTAGGCATGTATTCTGAATATAGTCATACATGCTTATGGAAAAGAACTTGCATGACATCTTTTGTCCTACCTTCCCGTGGCAGCGGGGTCCTATTGGAAACTAAGGGATATTAAGACCTCCTTTTAATAGAGTACCGGACCAGAGCATTAACACTTAGTTAATACATGAACTCCTCAAACTACGGTCATCACCGGTAAGTATCCCGATTAATGTGACTTCGGGGTTAATGGATCATAACACATAATAGGTGACTATAGACTTGCAAGATAGGATCAAGAACTCACATATATTCATGAAAACATAATAGGTTCAGATCTGAAATCATGGCACTCGGGCACTAGTGACAAGCATTAAGCATAGCAAAGTCATAGCAACATCAATCTCAGAACATAATGGATACTAGGGATCAAACCCTAACAAAACTAACTTGATTACATGGTAAATCTCATCCAACCCATCACCGTCCAGCAAGCCTACGATGGAATTAATCATGCATGGCGGTGAGCATAATGAAATTGGTGATGGAGGAAGGTTGATGATGACGATGGAGACGGATTCCCCTCTCCGGAGCCCCGAACAGACTCCAGATCAGCCCTCCCGAGAGAGATTAGGGCTTGGCGGCGGCTCCGTATCGTAAAACGCGATGAATCCTTCTCTCTGATTTTTTTCTCCCCAAACGTGAATATATAGAGTTGAAGTTGAGGTCAGTGGAGCCTTAGGGGCCCACGAGATAGGGGGCGTGCCCCCACCGTCGTGGATAGGGTGTGGGCCCCCTGGCGTTGATTCATTCGCCATTATTTTTTATATATTCCAAAAATATTCTACGTGAAGTTTCATGTCATTCCAAGAACTTTTATTTCTGCACAAAAATAACACCATGGTAATTCTGCTGAAAACAACGTCAGTCCGGGTTAGTTCCATTCAAATCATGCAAGTTAGAGTCCAAAACATGGGCAAAAGAGTTTGGAAAAGTAGATACGATGGAGACGTAACATTGATCTCATTGATGACCGAGTGTTGTTTGACTCATTTAGCAATGACACCTCAACGACATCTGCGGATCCGCATGCTCGTAAGCCGAGTCCGAATGACGCTGATGCGGCGGATGCCACCACTTCCAATGGTACGTTGCGCCGACCTACTGAGATGGTTAGGTCGTCTCCGACTGAACTCTAAAGATTTACTTGGTTCATATATTCATGCAGCTCCACCCGAGATCATTCAGCTGGATGATGACGAGAGGACTAACGCGCCCAATTCGGAGGCCATCAGGGAGGAAACCACTGGTGCGGGTGGTCCTAAACAAACGGTTTTTAACCCCTTTCTGCGATGGCATTTGGAACCGTCGCCAAGTGAGTGTGTGTGATAGCGTGTCCTTCGCACATGACCCATAAATCATTGGGGATAGGCCTTCCTGGGACCCAAGCTGGAGCCGTGTGCAATTGGGCGAGGCATCGAAACCCAATCATTTCCGTAGGTATGTACATCCCACACGGTAATCCGAGAAAATCATTTCCGTAGGTATGCACATCCCACACGGTGAATCCTAGAAAAACATTTCCATTCGTATGTATATCACACATAGTCAATCCAAGGAATATTTTTCTGTTCTTATGTACATCCCACACAGTCAATCCAGCGAACACGTTTCTGTTCGACGTACATCCCACACAGTTTTATGTGTAGGCTCGTGTGTGAAAGGTGTAACTATCACACATGGTTTGCCATCATTAACTGTTTGCTTTTATCAACTTTATCACACACGATTTGATGAAAAAACTGTGTGGCACTGGGCTATCCATCGCACGTGCTTTTTCTACTAGAACCGTTCGCAAAGGTCCATGACACATTTAGCAGGTTTATTAGTTTAAAATTAATAATTCCAATATTACGCAAATTCACATTTCATATCGAACAACTGTTTGCCAATTTCATATCAGGCACATAAATATATTATAACATCACAGTACGGTAGCTACATGAAAACAACACTGTACAACATATAGCTAGTTCAACTTCATAAGAACAATATATTCATTTCCCTAATCGAGATCATCCAGGCTCGACTTATCCATCTCTACTTTCAGTTCAGTAAGAACCCGTTTTGCACGGGCCAACTAGGAAAGTGCCTCCTTTGCCAACACCATCTTAGCAAAGTCTGATTTAAAAAATCTGAGCTCATTCTCCACCTTTAACTTTTTATCCCGCATCTAGAAATATGCTTCAGCGTTGACAACACTTTCTCTAAGCCTACGTGTGTTCTCTTCCTCATACATGCTCCAGAGCTTCGCTAGGCACATCTTCAAAGACTGTGGCCACTCTTGAACAACCCACTCCAAGTAAGAACACTTCCGTTCATCCTATAATATTTAAAACTAGATCAGTAACAATTGTAGGGGAAATGGGTTTATAGCAACATAGAAAATCACCAATGCTTATTTTGAAAAACTAAAGAAACATGTTAATTATGACATATCTTCTCAAAAAGATCAATATGCACATGAAATAATTGGTACTGAGACAACAACCAAATTATGGAACATCAGAAGCTATAATTAACTACAACGATGCTACAAGTTCTTACTCATGTACAATAAATAACAAATTGAACATTTTATGAGGAAGGCACTGGCGAGCCGATGCAGCGAAAAAAAATTCAGGGACCCGGACTCCAGATCACGTAGTTGCTCCAATGCCTAGTTCCTTCGTGCGATAATAATTTAGTATTTTACTACTTGGCTGCTCGGATGTGTGGACCAAAGTTGGCTGCACAAACTGCTGAAGAGGTGCCAAATAATTTTCTAATGCCACCGCTGATGAGATGGCAACAATTTAAGATACTAGATACAAACCATGACACTATCTTAGGATGCGTTTGGTTGAAGGTGTGGTATGAATGGGTTGGGACCATGACAGTGTCTGAATCACATCTAACAAATAATTTGTAACAATGAAAGAGGATCTAACGTTCTCTACACATGCCAGAAACTTCCTCCCACTATCCACAGAATCAAACGCAACTATCTACATGCATGGAGATTGATGGTGACAACGAGCAGATAGATCTTCAGCCACCCCGCTCCATTCGTTGCCATTGATGGTCTTAGGGAGCTACAAGAGGAAGAAATGACTCAAATCGACCGCCAGGTAAAAATCCTTCATTCCAAGTCATAGCCCGAGAGAGAGAAGAGAGGCATAACCGGGTGGTGAAGGAGTAGTCGCCGGAGGAGGAACCGATAGAGATGTCTTTGAAGAAGACCATGGCGACCCCGACAGTAGGATGCGAGACGGCGAGAGCGAGGAAGAGGCTATAGCTTAGCATGGAAGGAAGGAGGAAATAGGGGAAATGTGACTTGTGGTCGGGGACAGAAGTGGGGAAGGGGATAAGGGGGGCGAGGGTAGATATTTTGGTGGTAGGCCAAAATTTTGGAAATGTGGAGGGAAACTTTGCGCGCGGTGCCGCGGGATCATTCACTTTGAATGATTGTGTGCATCACAAAAGATTCTTCTTCTTTACGCACATGGGATGCGTTTGATAATTCAAATTTTGGTGGAAATTTCCCCGGGTACGTCATTGCGTAATTTAACATTGCTTGCTAATTTTGGGCACACAAAAGAGCGTACAATAGACAGACCACACTTACTGAATCGAGCAATTTCAGTAATTAAACAGAGCCAGTTGACCTAAACATTGTTGAACAAAAGACCAGCATTAAAAGCAAAAGCCTAAGTACACATAATTTTAACAATCCACCGCCGCGCCGGCCTATGCATCGCCGGTGTGAGATGAGAAGTCGATGACTTGTTCTGGCAACATTCCGCCATTGGTGGACTCCGCATCCCCCCTGCTGAAGTCGACCGCGTCTTCGTCCTCGGCGCCACCCTCAAGGTTGTAGTACTCGTAGTAGTGGATGCGCCAGAGCTCGCGTTGGTACTCCATCGCTGATTTCTCGATGGACAGACTCTTCTCTACCTCGACCTCGGCCACACGCAACTCCTTGTCCCGGCGCTCCTTGATCTCCGCAGCCTCCTGCATCTCCGGCTCCCGCTTGGCGACCTCGTGAGGAAGCAGGTGCTCCATGGCCACCACCGCCTTTTCAGACGTGGGTTGCATGCTGGAGTCCGAGGTGTCCTGGAATATCTTGGCATGTGCATCCTCGATCTTGGCATGGATGGCCTCAACCCGGGCCAGGGCGACATCAGCGGCATAGATGGCAGCTCAAGCACTCTCGGCGTTTGCAGCCGCCGTCGCAGCAGCAGCTGCAGCTATCTCGGCTGCTGCAGCTGCCCTGTCGGCTGCCACAGACGCCCTCTCGGCGGAAGCGGCCGCTCTCAATGCGGATGCGGCGGCACTCTCGGCGTAGGTGGCCGCGCTCTCGGTGTAGGCGGTGGCGCTCGGGGGGACGCGACCATCATACAGGCCTTCACGAAGCGTTCCCACGGCGTCATCTTTGCAAGAAGGGGGTGCGGGAATGGGGGTTGGGATTCATGGATTCGGGGGTTGTAGGCACTGGAGCAGAGGAGCCAGCGAAGCTTAAGGAGGGAGACTTAAATAGACCTAGATATTTTGATCGCAAACGGTTCCTCGAAAACAACTTTGTGTCATGTTGTATATATTTTTTATTAGCTGTGAAAGACGAATTTGGAGTACAATCGACATTTAAGTGATTTTCTAGTCATTTAATGACCGTAATTTAAATATGAACTACATGTACATGCAACATCTAACCATAACGGTTTGAAAACTCATATTTTGTGTACTTTTGCATGATTTAATTCCATGTGCAGTAAATTGGAAGGAATTTTCAAACATATTGGTCTCAAGGCTATGACACAATTAAGCATGGAGTGATATGGCATTTTAATTCCAAATTTTTTTTCAGAAACACATGAAACTTTGGTTGATGTAATGTCATGCCACCAAGATGATGTGGTAAAAAATTGGCATGTTTGACGAAAGTTTGGACACACAACCCTCACAAACCGGAGCAACTCACTAGTAGGCTCATGGTTCCGAGAGGGAACAATGCATGTTTGATGACGAACGGAAGATAGCTTCCTCTTACGGCCTTCAATTTTTTTCTACGTCTAACGTGCACTACTACAACTGTAATGTGAAATTTTTGAAAATTCTAGGGGTCATTTGACCTTTTAAAAAATTTGAGTAATTTTCTAGCCATTTAATGACCGTAATTCAAATTTGAACTACATCTACATGCAATGCCTAACCAAAACGGTTTGAAAAATCATATCTATGTACTTGTCTGCAAGTTAATTCCATGTGCAGTAAATTAGAGGGAATATTCAAACATATTGGTCTCACGACATGGACAGATGCATACGTATGCATGGAGTGACATGGCATTTTAATTCCAAAAAATTTAAAAAAATGATCAGAAAAACATGAAACCTTGGTTGATTTAATGTCATGCCACCAAGATGATGTGGTAAAAAAATTGGCCTGTTTGACGAAAGTTTGGACACACACCCCTCACAAACCGGAGCAACTCACTAGAAGGTTCGTGGTTCCGAGAGGGAACAATGCATGTTTGATGACGACCGGGAGATAGATTCCTCTTACGGCCTTCAATTTTTTTTCTACGTCTAACTTGCACTAATAAAACTGTCATGTGAAACTTTTGAAAATTTTAGGGGTCATTTGACCTTTTAAAGACATTTAAGTGATTTTCTAACCATTTAATGGTCGTAATTCAAATTAGAACTACATCTACATACAACGCCTAACCATAACGGTTCAAAAAATCACATTTTTGTGTACTTGTGTGCGAGTTAATTCCATGTGTAGTAAATTAGAAGAAATTTTCAAACATATTGGTCTCAAGGCATCGGCACACATGCATGGAGTAGCATGGCATATTAATTCCAAAGAAATAAAAAATGATCAGAAAAACATGAAACCTTGCTTGATTTAATGCCATGCCACCAAGATGATGTGGTAAAAAAATTGGCCTGTTTGACGAAAGTTTGGACACACACCCCTCACAAACTGGAGCAACTCACTAGAAGGCTCGTGGTTTCGAGAGGGAACAATGCATGTTTGATGACGAATGGGAGATAGCTTCCTCTTACGGCCTTCAATTTTTCTATGTTTAAACTGCACTACTACAACTGTAGTGTGAAATTTTGGAAAATTCTAGGGGTCATCTGACATTTTAAATACATTTAACTAAATTTTTAGTCATTTAATTCAAGTTTGAAGTGCATCTACATGCAACGCCTAACCATAACGGTTTGAAAAATCATATTTGTGTACTTGTGTGCGAGTTAATTCCATGTGTAGTAAATTAGAAAGAATTTTCAAACATATTTGTCTCACGACATGGACACATGCATATGTATGCATGGAGTGACACGGCATTTTAATTCCAAAAAATTTAAAAAATATCATAAACACATGAAACCTTGGTTGATGTAATGTGTCAAGATGATGTGGTTCCAAAATTGGCATGTTTGACGAAAGTTTGGACACACACCCCTCACAAACCAGAGCAACTCACTAGAAGGCTCGTGGTTCCGAAAGGAAACAATGCATGTTTGATGACGAATGGGAGATAGTTTCCTCTTACGGCCTTCAATTTTTTTCTACGTCTAACATGCACTACTACAACTATAATGTGAAATTTTTGAAAATTTTAGTGGTCATTTGACCTTTTAAAGACATTTAAGTGATTTTCTAACCATTTAATGTCCGTAATTCAAATTTGAACTACATCTACATGCAACGCCTAACCATAACGGTTCGAAAAATCATATATGTGAACTTGTGTGCAACTTAATTCCATGTGTAGTAAATTAGAAGGAATTTTCAAACATATTGATCTGTTGACATGGACACATGCATATGTATGCATGGAGTGACATGGCATTTTAATTCCAAAAAATTAAAAAATGATCAGAAAAACATGAAACCTTGATTGATTTAATGTCATGCCACCAAGATGATGTGGTAAGAAAATTGGCCTATTTGACGAAAGTTTGGACACACACTCCTCACAAACCGAAGCAACTCACTAGAAGGTTCATGGTTCCGAGAGGGAACAATACATGTTTGATGACGAACGGGAGATAGCTTCCTCTTACGGCCTTCAAATTTTTTCTACGTCTAACGTGCACCAATACAACTATCATTTGAAATTTTTGAAAATTTCAGGGGTCATTTGACCTTTGAAAGACATTTAAGTGATTTTCTAACCATTTAATGACCGTAATTCAAATTTGAACTACATCTACATGCAACGCCTAACCATAATGGTTTGCAAAATCATATTTGTTGTGTACTTGTGTGTGAGTTAATTCCATGTGCACTAAATTAGAAGGAATTTTATAACATATTGGTCTCAAGGCATGGGCACACATCCATGGAGTAGCATGGCATTTGAATTCCAAAAAATTAAAAAAATGATCAGAAAAACATGAAACCTTGTTTGATTTAATGTCATGCCACCAAGATGATGTGGTAAAAAATTGGCCTGTTTGACGAAAGTTTGGACACACACCCCTCACAAACCGGAGCAACTCACTAGAAGGCTCGTGGTTCCGAGAGGGAACAATGCATGTTTGATGACGAACGAAAGATATCTTCCTCTTACGGCCTTTAATTTTTTCTATGTTTAACCTGCACTACTACGACTGTAATATAAAATTTTAGAAAATTCTAGGGGTAATTTGACATTTTAAAGACATTTAAGTGATTTTCTAGCCATTTAATTCAAATTTGAACAACATCTACGTGCAACGCCTAACCATAACTATTTGACAAATCATATTTGTGCACTTGTGTGCGAGTTAATTCCATGAGTAGTAAATTAGAAGGAATATTCAAACATATTTGTCTCACGACATGGACACATGCATATGTATGCATGGAGTGACATGGTATTTTTATTCCAAATTTTTTTAAAAATGATCAGAAAAACATGAAACCATGGTTGATTTAAGGTCATGCCACCAAGATGATTTGGTAAAACAATTGGCCTGTTTGACAAAACTTTGGACACACACCACTCGCAAACCGGAGCAACTCACTAGAAGGTTCGTGGTTCTGAGAGGGAACAATGCATGTTTGATGACGAACGGGAGATAGCTTCAGCTTCCTCTTACGGCCTTCAATTTTTTTCTACGTCTAACATGCACTACTACAACTGTAATGTGAAATTTTGAAAATTCTAGGGGTCATTTGACCTTTTAAAGACATTTAAGTGATTTTCTAACCATTTAATGACCGTAATTCAAATTTGAACTACATCTACATGCAACGCCTAACCAAAACGGTTTGAAAAATCATATATGTGTACTTGTGTGCGAGTTAATTCCATGTGTAGTAAATTAGAAGGAATTTTCAAACATATTGCGTACATGGACACATGCATATGTATGCATGGAGTGACATGGCATTTTAATTCCAAAAAATTAAAAAATGATCAGAAAAACATGAAACCAAACCTTGTTTGATTTAATGTCATGCTACCAAGATGATGTTGTAAAAAAATTGGCCTGTTTGACGAAAGTTTGGACACACACCCCTCACAAACCGGAGCAACTCACTAGAAGGCTCGTGGTTCCGAGAGGGAACAATACATGTTTGATGACGAACGGGAGATAGCTTCCTCTTACGGCCTTCAAATTTTTTCTACGTCTAACGTGCACCAATACAACTATCATTTGAAATTTTTGAAAATTTCAGGGGTCATTTGACCTTTTAAAGACATTTAAGTGATTTTCTAACCATTTAATGACCGTAATTCAAATTTGAACTACATCTACATGCAACGCCTAACCATAATGGTTTGCAAAATCATATTTGTTGTGTACTTGTGTGCGAGTTAATTCCATGTGCACTAAATTAGAAGGAATTTTATAACATATTGGTCTCAAGGCATGGGCACACATCCATGGAGTAGCATGGCATTTGAATTCCAAAAAATTAAAAAAATGATCAGAAAAACATGAAACCTTGTTTGATTTAATGTCATGCCACCAAGATGATGTTGTAAAAAAATTGGCCTGTTTGACGAAAGTTTGGACACACACCCCTCACAAACCGGAGCAACTCACTAGAAGGCTCGTGGTTCCGAGAGGGAACAATGCATGTTTGATGACGAACGAAAGATATCTTCCTCTTACGGCCTTCAATTTTTTCTATGTTTAACCTGCACTACTACGACTGTAATATAAAATTTTAGAAAATTCTAGGGGTAATTTGACATTTTAAAGACATTTAAGTGATTTTATAGCCATTTAATTCAAATTTGAACAACATCTACGTGCAACGCCTAACCATAACTATTTGACAAATTATATTTGTGCACTTGTGTGCGAGTTAATTCCATGAGTAGTAAATTAGAAGGAATATTCAAACATATTTGTCTCACGACATGGACACATGCATATGTATGCATGGAGTGACATGGTATTTTTATTCCAAATTTTTTAAAAAATGATCAAAAAAACATGAAACCATGGTTGATTTAATGTCATGCCACCAAGATGATTTGGTAAAACAATTGGCCTGTTTGACAAAACTTTGGACACACACCACTCGCAAACCGGAGCAACTCACTAGAAGGTTCGTTGTTCTGAGAGGGAACAATGCATGTTTGATGACGAACGGGAGATAGCTTCCTCTTACGGCCTTCAATTTTTTTCTACGTCTAATGTGGACTAATACAACTGTCATGTGCAATTTTAGCAAATTTTAGTGGTCATTTGACCTTTTAAAGACATTTAAGTGATTCCTAACCATTTAATGACTGTAATTCAAATTTGAACTACATCTACATGCAACGCCTAACCATAACGGTTTGAAAAATCATATTTTTGTGTACTTCTCTTCGAGTTAATTCTATGTGCAGTAAATTAGAAGGAATTTCAAACATATTGATCTCAAGGCATGGGCACACATCCATGGAGTAGCATGGCATTTTAATTCCAAAAAATTAAAAGATGAACAAAAAAACATGAAACCTTGCTTGATTTAATGTCATGCCACCAAGATGATGTGGTAAAAAATTGGCCTGTTTGACCAAAGTTTGGACACACACCCCTCACAAACAGGAGCAACTCACTATAAGGCTCGTGGTTCAGAGAGGGAACAATGTATGTTTGATGACCAACGGGAGATAGCTTCCTCTTACGGCCTTCAAATTTTTCCATGTTTAACGTGCACTACTACAACTATAATGTGCAATTTTGGAAAATTCTAGGGGTCATTGGACATTTTAAAGACATTTAAGTGATTTTCTAGCCATTTAATTTAAATTTGAACTATATCTACATGCAACGCCTAATCATAACGGGTTGAAAAATCATATTTGTGTACTTGTGTGCGAGTTAAGTCCATGTGCAGTAAATTAGAAGGAATTTTCTAACATATTGGTCTCTTGACATGGACACATGCATATGTATGCATGGAGTGACATGGCATTTCTATTCCAAAAATTTTAAAAATATCAGAAACACATGAAAATTGGTTGATGTAATGTCATGCTACCAAGATGATGTGGTAAAAAAATTGGCATGTGTGACGAAAGTTTGGACACACACCCCTCACAAACCGGAGCAACTCACTAGAAGGCTCGTGGTTCCGAGTGGGAACAATGCATGTTTGATTACAAATGGGAGATAGCTTCCTCTTATGGCCTTCAATTTTTTTTACGTCTAACATGCACTACTACAACTGTAATGTGAAATATTTGAAAATTGTAGGGGTCATTTGATCTTTTAAAAAATGTAAGTGATTTTCTAGCCATTTAAATGACCGTAATTCAAATTTGAACTACATCTACATGCAACGCCTAACCAAAACGGTTTGAAAAATCATATCTGTGTACTTGTGTGCAAGTTAATTCCATGTGCAGTAAATTAGAAGTAATTTTCAAACATATTGGTCTCACGATATGGACACAGGCGTACGTATGGATGGAGTGACATGGCATTTTAATTCCAAAAAATAAAAAAAAATGATCAGAAAACATGAAACCTTGGTTGATTTAATGTCATGCCACCAAGATGATGTGGTAAAGAAATTGGCATGTTTGAAGAAAGTTAGGACACACACCCCTCACAAACCGGAGAAACTCACTGGAAGGTTCGTTGTTCTGAGAGGGAACACTGTATGATTGATGACAAACGGGAGATAGCTTCCTCTTACGACCTTCAATTTTTTTTCTACGTCTAGCGTACACTAATACAACTATCATGTGAAATTTTTGAAAGTTTCAGCGGTCATTTGGCCTTTTAAAGACATTTAAGTGATTTTCTAACCATTTAATGACTGTAATTCAAATTTGAACTACATCTACAAGCAACGCCTAACCATAACTGTTTGAAAAATCATATTTTTGTGTACTTGTGTGCGAGTTAATTAGATGTGTAGTAAATCAGAAGGGATTTTCAAACATATTGGTCTCAAGGCATGGGCACACATCAATGGAATAGCATGGCATTTTAATTCCAAAAAAAATTAAAAAATGATCAGAAAAACATGCAACCTTGCTTGAATTAATGTCATGCCACCAAGATGATGTGGTCAAAAAATTGGCCTGTTTGACGAAAGTTTGGACACATGCCCCTCACAAACCGGAGCAATTCACTAGAAGGCTCATGGTTCCGAGAGGGAACAATGCATGTTTGATTACGAACGGGAGATAGCTTCCTTTTACAGCTTTCAATTATTTTTCTATGTTAAACCTGCATTACTACAACTGTAATGTGAAACTTTGGAAAATTCAAGTGGTCATTTGACATTTTAGAGACATTTAAGTGATTTTCTTGCCATTTAATTCAAATTTGAACTATATCTACATGCAACGCCTAACCATAACGGTTTGACAAATCATATGTGTGTACTTGTGTGCGAGTTAATTCCATGTGCAGTAAATTAGAAGGAATTTTCAAACATATTGGTCTCATGACATGGACAGATGCATACGTATGCATGGAGTGACATGGCATTTTAACTCCAAAAAATTAAAAAATGATCATAAAAACATGAAACATTGGTTCATTTAATGTCATGCCACCAAGATGATGTGGTCAAAAATTGGCCTGTTTGACGAAAGTTTGGACACACAGCCCTCACAAACCGGAGCAACTCACTAGAAGGCTCGTGGTTCCGAGAGGGAACAATGCATGTTTGATGACGAACGAAAGATATCTTCCTCTTACGGCCTTCAATTTTTTCTATGCTTAACCTGCACTACTACGACTGTAATATAAAATTTTGGAAAATTCTAGGGGTCGTTTGACATTTTAAAGACATTTAAGTGATTTTCTAGCCATTTAATTCAAATTTGAACAACATCTACGTGCAACGCCTAACCATAACTATTTGACAAATCATATTTGTGCACTTGTGTGCGAGTTAATTCCATGGGTAGTAAATTAGAAGGAATATTCAAACATATTTGTCTCACGACATGGACACATGCATATGTATGCATGGAGTGACATGGCATTTTAACTCCAAAAAATTAAAAAATGATCATAAAAACATGAAACATTGGTTCATTTAATGTCATGCCACCAAGATGATGTGGTCAAAAATTGGCCTGTTTGACGAAAGTTTGGACACACAGCCCTCACAAACCGGAGCAACTCACTAGAAGGCTCGTGGTTCCGAGAGGGAACAATGCATGTTTGATGACGAACGAAAGATATCTTCCTCTTACGGCCTTCAATTTTTTCTATGCTTAACCTGCACTACTACGACTGTAAT